>NC_054869.1:54148465-54318465 GCF_018320785.1 Cheilinus undulatus
TCGATGACGCACAAATGACCCACCGGCTTTCAGCTGTCATCAGTCCAATTAATAGGAGCCGACTGTGAATCCATTACAGCAAATATAATCCAAACATTATTATATTAACCTCCAAATGAAGTCTAATTCTATCAACATAATTCATTTCATCCATTTGCAAAGTGCCCCGTTGATGCATAATTAATATCAACACTTAAATATTAAACATTCATATTTGTTCATGGAGCTCTGCAGAGCCGAAAGTCTGAGACAGCGTGGATCAATGGCGAGGGATTCGTTCAGTTCCCCAACGCGAACGTCCACGTGTTCGGGTAGTAAATCCCACTCCAGTGTGTCTGAGCACAGACCAGCGTCAGACAGACGGAGGCTGCAGAGAGCAAACCTGCAGAAAACCAGCGAAAGAATCACAAACACGCCACAGCGCAAAAAACAACATCACAAACAACGCCAATACCAGGAACACAAAAACAGAGGAATGTACTGCCAGAATTCCAAAAATGTTGGGACACTGTGTGAAATGCGAACAAGAACAGAAGTCAGTGATTGTCAAATCTCAGAAACTCGTATTTGATTCAAAATAGAAGAGAAACAACAGATCAGATGTTAAACTGAGACATTTTAACCCATCTATCTAATGCTTATCCAAGGTCGGGTCGCGGGGGCAGCCACCTAAAGGCCCTAACATACTTGAGCGTACTGTGAACGGAGCGGACTCCACACAGAATGTCCGCAGAGCTTCCATAGTCAAGCGCACTGCTGCGTAGTAGTTTCCTGTGAAATTTCTGTGAAATCCTACATTTCCCAAAATCCTTGCGCGTTGTTGACATTTTTCTGTCATGGCGTCCTACACTGATGAAGCCTGCTGGCTTTGCAAAGCAATAAAATTAAGAGACGGTGGTTTGTACGGCCATTAAATGCCACAAGATGAGGAAGGAGAGTATGCCATGTTGGTGAAGGACATGCAAAGTATTGATGTGGAAAAACATTTTCAAAACTTCCAAATGACACGTGAAAAGTTAGATGATCTAGTTGGGTGCCTAGCCCCACTCCTCTCCACTCTGGGAGTCACCGCTCAACTGTCAACGCTGCACAGAGGAACAAAATGCAGGCCGGTGTCACATTTAATGCAGGTCGATGTGAAAAATACACGCAGAGCCATGTTTTGTGTGACACCAGTATGCGGAGCGGAGTCCGCGTGGTTGTAAAATTTGAGCTTTGCACGAACAGGCCTTGAGGACGTCCCCTTTGAGTCCACGTGGTCCTCTGTGGAGTCCGTTCCACGTACGTTCCGCCCGAGTGTGTTTGGGCCTTTTTTGTCGGCTTGCAGAAAAATTGCAACAACACCGAGCTTCTCACCCTATCTCTAAGGGAGAGCCCAGACACCCTGTGGAGGAAACTCATTTCAGCCACCTGTATCCATGATCTCGTTCTTTCAGTCACAACCCACAGCTCATGGCCAAAGGTGAGGGTAGGGACGTAGATCGACCAGTAAATCGAGAGCTTCGCCTTTTGACTCAGCGCTTTCTTCACCACGACAGACCGATGCAGAGACCGCATCACTGCACTGTTGATCTTCCCTCACTTGTGAACAAGACCCTGAGATACTTGAACTCCTCCACTTGAGGCAGGATCTCATTCCCAACCTGACATTTTAACATTTCAGGAAAAATATTAACTCATTTTGAATTTCAAAAAAGTTGGGACAGGGCCATGTTTACCGTTGTGTAGCATCCCCTCTTCTTTTAACAACAGTCTGTAAATGTCGGTTAAGCGAGGAGAGCAGCTGATGGAGAGGAATGTTGTACCATTCTTGTCTGATGTAGGATTCTAGCTGCTCATCAGTCCTGGGTCTTTGCTGGTTTTTTTCCTTTTTCTGATGCTCCAAATGTTTTCTGTTGGTTAAAGGTCTGGACTGCAGGCAGACCAGTTCAGGACCTGGAGTCTTCTCCTGTGAAGCCATGCTGTTGTGATGGATGTGGTCTGTGGTTTAGCATGGTCCTGCTGATATAGTCAAGGCCTTCCCTGACAGAGACGTTGTCTGGATGGGAGCACATGTTGCTCTAAAAGCTCTCTCTACTTTTCAGCATTGATAGTTCCTTTCCAGATGTTAGAGCTGCCCACGCCATAGGCACTAATGCAACCCCATACCATCAGAGACGCAGGCTTTAGACCTGAGCCAGGAGAACAAGCTGGATGCTCCCTCTCCTCTTTAGTCCACAGGACACGGCATCTGTGGTTTCCTCTGACCACAGAACAGTTTTCCATGTTTCCTCTGACCACAGAACAGTTTTCCATGTTTCCTCTGACCACAGAACAGTTTTCCATGTTTCCTCAGTCCATGTTAAATGAGCTTTGGTCCAGAGAAGATGGACCACAGTGTTTCTGGATCCTGTTCACATATGGCTTCTTCTCTCCATGATCAGCTTTAACTGTCATTGGTGGATGGCACGGCCAACTGTGTTGACAGACGATGATTTCTGGAATGTTCCTGAGCCCATGCAGTGATTTCACTACAGAATCATGCCTGTTTTCAATGACGTGGCCCCTGAGGGCCCCTTCAGCCTTGTCCCTTGCTCTCAGAGATTTCTCCAGATTCTCTGAATCTGCTGATGATATTATGGACTGTAGATGGAGGGAGATTTAAAGTCTTGAGGAACATGATAGTCCAAATATCCTCTATAATTAGGAAATAAATCTCTGTTTGAAAACTTTAGGAAATATTTTTCAAATGTTTGAGGATGAATCCACAGTGAAGCGGGCTGACTAGTGTTGGTCAGTGAAGTCTGTGGACTCATGCAGAGACTCTCACAGTGAAGTCTCTTCTCTTGGTCCTGGTCATATATTGTCCCCTGCCCTCCCTCCCCCGATGCCCAGCACTCAGCAGATCTTGGCGCAGCATCATTAGGTATAATAACCCCCCCCCACCCCACCCTCCCTCACTGGGATATTTTGGAGAGGGGCGATCGAGCTGACCTTACTGAAGGGCTCAGACTCTGCTGCCAACTCTCTCTCTCTCCCTCTATCACACTTACAGGGGCGTTGGATTTGTGCAGCCATCCTGGACGAGCATCTCTTTGAGGCAAACACTTGAATTTGATTGGATGATGACAGAAAAGAGAGCCTAGTAGCAGAGCTGCGTGATTGTGTCTGAAACCCTAATTATGATCAATTTGATTTGTACAATCAGGATTATTAGAAATGATTGATGACTGATTTTACATCTGAATCTGATGGGGCCATTCTCTGGGTTTATCAGGGGCCATTCTCTGGGTTTATCAGGGGCCATTCTCTGGTTTATCAGGGGCCATTCTCTGGTTTATCAGGGGCCATTCTCTGGTTTATCAGGGGCCATTCTCTGGTTTATCAGGGGCCATTCTCTGGTTTATCAGGGTCCAGTCTCTGGGTTTATCAGGGTCCATTGTGTGGGTTAATTATGACCATTATCTGGGTTTATCAGGGACCATTATCTGGGTTTATCAGGGTCCATTCTCTGGGTTTATCAGGGTCCATTCTCTGGGTTTATCAGGGGCCATTCTCTGGGTTTATCAGGGGCCATTCTCTGGTTTATCAGGGGCCATTCTCTGGTTTATCAGGGGCCATTCTCTGGTTTATCAGGGTCCAATCTCTGGGTTTATCAGGGTCCATTCTCTGGGTTTATCAGGGACCATTATCTGGGTTTATCAGGGACCATTATCTGGGTTTATCAGGGTCCATTCTCTGGGTTTATCAGGGTCCATTCTCTGGGTTTATCAGGGGCCATTCTCTGGTTTATCAGGGGCCATTCTCTGGGTTTATCAGGGTCCATTCTCTGGGTTTATCAGGGACCATTATCTGGGTTTATCAGGGGCCATTCTCTGGTTTATCAGGGGCCATTCTCTGGTTTATCAGGGTCCAATCTCTGGGTTTATCAGGGTCCATTCTCTGGGTTTATCAGGGACCATTATCTGGGTTTATCAGGGTCCATTCTCTGGGTTTATCAGGGTCCATTCTCTGGGTTTATCAGGGTCCATTCTCTGGGTTTATCAGGGTCCATTCTCTGGGTTTATCAGGGTCCATTCTCTGGGTTTATCAGGGTCCATTCTCTGGGTTTATCAGGGACCATTCTCTGGGTTTATCAGGGTCCATTCTCTGGGTTTATCAGGGTCCATTCTCTGGGTTTATCAGGGACCATTCTCTGGGTTTATCAGGGTCCATTCTCTGGGTTTATCAGGGTCCATTCTCTGGGTTTATCAGGGTCCATTCTCTGGGTTTATCAGGGTCCATTCTCTGGGTTTATCAGGGTCCATTCTCTGGGTTTATCAGGGACCATTCCCTGGGTTTATCAGGGTCCATTATCTGGGTTTATCAGGGTCCATTCTCTGGGTTTATCAGGGACCATTCTCTGGGTTTATCAGGGTCCATTCTCTGGGTTTTTTAGGGCCTTTATTTGGTAAATATTCACTTTGTTTGGGCTTTAGTAATAGCCATTTTGGATGCTTCCTCCTAGCAGGATCTGGGTCCTGACCAAAGTCAAAGGTCACTGGATCAACTTTCCTCTGATTAGAACCAAAGGAGGTCCCTGTGTCTGTTCTAGCTTCACACTAACAGTGAGATTATCCTGACTACCCTGCAGCTCTGCACCTTAAATGCAAACTCTCAAAATACAATGTTCTTTTTTTTTGCTTTTTGACCAGTGGAAACTGTTGTCATCATTGTTGTTCCTGTGTTTCTTAACTGGCCCTTTACCGTACCCCCCCCCCCCCCTTGTCACAGACAGAAGCAGGTGCTGCTCCAGGTGGGCCTGCCAATGTCCAAGACTGGCACTGACCAGCAGGGGGTCCGACCAGGCCAGGGGTCCACCAGGAGGAATGTCAGGCCTCCAGCCGGGCTTAACGTCTCACCAAAGTCCCTCCAAATAAAAAACAAAACACATAAAAGCCTCCAAACCCATGCAGAGATAAAACACATTTACTGATCGAGTGCTTTCAGAGGCAATCAGGGAGAGACCGGGATTAATGTGGAGTGATCAACGGACCGATCAATTAGAGAGAGAGAGACGTGTGTCTGCTCAGTCTGCAGAAATCCTCCTCCGTTCTCAGTCCCCTGTAGTTGTTTGTGCTGATGATCCTAGGAAGACGATCATTAGTGAGTCAAACACCAGCACAAATGGCTGCCTGTGATAATGGCTGACATTCATCTACGTCTGAGAGGAGTCCAACCCGCCGCTAAATGCTCACAGAGAGAGACGGCGCAGAAACAGAAACTTAGGAGGATTTAAGACTGATTTTTTTTTTTTTTTTACAGCAGAACTCCTCAGACTGATCTTTGAGCTCTAGAGCCTGGCTGTGAGGTAGTTTAGTGAGCTCTGAGGGTTCTGTTGTAGCCCCTAAATGTGATTATCAATCTCTAAAGACTGACGTTGAGCTTTCACACTTGATTTGTGCTTTTTAGATCAATGAGTTCTGGAGACTGATGCTTCTGTTAAAGGCTGAGTGAAGCCCTAAAGATTGATCTGAACTGTCAGGATGATTTCTGAGGGATTTTTACTCCAGAATGATTAAAAGCTCTTAAAGCAGTGTTACTCAACCAAAGAGCCAAACTATTGAAAAATACCTTTGCAAGAGCCACAATCTAAGTGATGAAAAGTGGCAAAAATGGCTTGAAGTAGCAATAAAAACAAGTTAAAGATGGCAAAAAATGGTCAAAAGCAGCAAAAATGGGTGAAAATGGGAAAAAATGGGGATAAAAAGTGGAAAAAGATGAGTTTAAAATGAAAAAGCAAGTAACAGGTGACAAAAAATGGTCCAAAAGTGGCAAAAACATGGCAAAAAAAAAAAAATGAGTGAAACATGGCTTTAATGGGAACGCGGTATTTAATGGCAAAAGGATGAATAAATGGGCAAAAATGGTTAAAAAAAAAAAAGTGGCAAAAATGGCAAAAAGAAGAGGTTAAAATGTCAAAAAGAGGAGGCAAAAATGGGGAAAAATGGCAAAAAGAAGGGGTAAAAATGGGGAAAAAAGAAGAGGCAAAATGGGGAAAAATGGGGAAAAGAAGAGGCAAAAATGGCAAAAAGAAGAGGCAAAAAAGGCAAAAAGAAGAGGCAAAAATTGGGAAATAATGGGAGAAAGAAGAGCCGAAAATGGGGGGAAAATGACAAAAAGAAGAGGTAAAAATGGGGAAAAAATGGCAGAAAGAAGAGGCAAAAACAGGGGAAAAGAAGAGACAACAATGGCAAAAAGAAGAGGCAAAAATGGAGAAAAGAAGAGACAACAATGGCAAAAAGAAGAGGCAAAAATGGGGAAAAGAAGAGACAACAATGGCAAAAAGAAGAGGCAAAAATTGGTAAAAGAAGATGTAAAAATGGGGAAAAAATGGCAGAAAGAAGAGGCAAAAATGGAGAAAAGAAGATGTAAAAATGGGGAAAAAATGGCAGAAAGAAGAGGTAAAAATGGCAAAAACAGGGGAAAATGGGGAAAAAATGGCCAAAAGGAAAGGCAAAATTGGCAGAAAGAAGAGGCAAAAATGGGTAAAAATGGCAACAAGAAGAGGTAAAAATGGCAAAAAGAAGAGGCAAAAATGGCAAAAAGAAGAGGCAAAAATGGCAAAAAGAAGAGGCAAAAATGGCAAAAAGAAGAGGCAAAAATGGGGAAAAATGGCAAAAAGAAGAGTCATAAATGGGGAAAAAGAAAAAACAAATGTTATTTAATTGCAAAAGGTAGCTTAAATTGAAGAAAATGGCTAAAAAATTGTGAAAAAGGGCAACAATTGGAATCAAGTGGCAAAAAAATAGGGAAACAGTGGCAAAAGGAAGTGGCAAAATGGGCAAAAAGTAGTAAAAAGTGGTATTTAATGAGAAAAGGTAGCTTAAATGGGCAGAAAATGGCAAAAAATTGTAGAAAGGGGCAAAAAAAGTTACCCTTTTTTTAAGGTTTTCTGGGGAATAATATTTAAAATGAAGACATAAAAGAGCCACATGTGGCTCCAGAGCCACAGGTTGAGTATCACTGTCTTAAAGGTTTCTTAGTAGTTTTTAAGTCGAGTTGTACGAGGTTCTTGGTGATAGTAGGACCATCATCCTCCACAGATGTCAGTGAGCATTAACCCTTCGAACAGGATGCGCTTGGAAGCTAGGCTATCCAGGATAGCAGATAAGAACAGTTTCCTAGCATAATTCAAGGTTTTAGGTAAAAAAGGGCCAAAAAATACTGATGGCTCAGTTGTCACTATCTTCTTTAGAACATTTCTGATGGAGGATAGCGGCTCATAGACACCTGCAGCCTGCATCACTCCCCATCCAGAGTTCCCTGCCTAATTCCATTTACTCAGATTACAGTAATAGAGTAGCTGTTTAGTTTTACTTTTTTGAAAACATTTTAAAATTAATAGTTTTCCTTTGCTTGAGTATTTTAAGGGGGGAATATCTTACTGAGCTAAATTTGAACCATAATGATGTTTGGAGTCTCTGTGATTTCTGAGCTCGTAACCATCCTGACTCTGATTTTAAAGATGTTTGGAGTCTCTGTGATTTCTGAGCTCGTAACCATCCTGACTCTGATTTTAAAGATGTTTGGAGTCTCTGTGATTTCTGAGCTCGTAACCATCCTGACTCTGATTTTAAAGATGTTTGGAGTCTCTGTGATTTCTGAGCTCGTAACCATCCTGACTCTGATTTTGATGATGTTTGGAGTCTCTATCTGAGTCAGTCGTTCTGTAAATAGCTGTTGGTTGAATATTCCTCCCCGTGCAGAGAGCCTGGTTTGATGAAATCCTGCAGAAAGAGGAAATAAAAAGCTGTTGCGTAACATTTTTAACACTCCCCCACTCGGGTGTGATCAATCAGAACTCGGTCCGTCCCTCTGCCCCCCCATCTGTTAATGCGAGTGCTGTCCATATAACAGGCGCCTGTCAATTCCTCCTGCTTTTTATTGACTCATCCTCAGAGCCACGGCGGCCTCTCCATCACAATTATCATTTTTTATGAATACATTTTCATGAATATATTAGCGTCCTCCCCCCACACGCACACATACACATTTGGTGGAGTGTTGTTTTCTCACAGTTAATCAGTGGCCAGATAAATCAGAGGCCATATTTGCGCTCCATCTGCTGGGAAGGTGCAGCGGGCTCCAGACGCCATTCAAACACGCCGGACAATAACAGGAAGTGGAGAGACAGCACGCATCACACTTCAGTGTTCAAAGAGTTCTGTCTGTGCAGATGTCCGCCTGAGAGGAGTTCTTCCTTCCAACAATCACACCAACTCTCTCTGACTAAACTCAGCACGGCTATAAAGCTTAAACCAGGATATCAACAATCACACCAACTCTCTCTGACTAAACTCAGCACGGCTATAAAGACTAAACCAGGATATCCTACTGTACTACAAACAAGACCAACAATCACACCAACTCTCTCTGACTAAACTCAGCACGGCTATAAAGCTTAAACCAGGATATCCTACTGTACTACAAACAAGACCAACAATCACACCAACTCTCTCTGACTAAACTCAGCACGGCTATAAAGACTAAACCAGGATATCCTACTGTACTACAAACAAGACCAACAATCACACCAACTCTCTCTGACTAAACTCAGCACGGCTATAAAGCTTAAACCAGGATATCCTACTTAGCGGGGCAGCTAAACTAGAAATTCCATAACAATTGTTCATTTTGTGATACAAGCATGAAATTTGGTAAAGTTATAGCCAAAGGCATTCCCAAAAGATGTGGATATGGAGGCATCAAGAATTTTCAACATAGCGCCCATGGCAGCTACTTTTCAAAATGGCCGCCAATGATAACCGTTTTCGTGTCAATTTTCATATCAAAAATGGATATTTACTGATATTAAGGACCTAATCAGTTTATTCTGTCTACCTTACCATTGGAGAGGGTGGAGGTTAGGTAAGAAATGGGTGTGGCTTAAACAGGGGTTGTTTTATTTTTGCAGTTTCATTTGACACACAGAAACTGAAAAGATGGAATGGAAATTGAATTTGTTGTTTTTTAAGCCTGAAACTGATACAGTTGGAACTAAAGTTGCTACCTGCTTTAATTTGTTTATTAGAAAATTAAAGAACCTCAGAATTGAGCTTTAGATCAATTCTTCTGATCTCAACAGTGAGAGAACCATTTTAAATTTACACTACGTTTTATATGAACTCGAAACTTGAATAAAGGTTCAGATCAGTGTTTTTATTACAAGACTGAAAAAACTACTTACATATTACACCAAGTTAAACTTGAACTTGAAATAACCTTCAGTGAAGCAATGAAGACTTTTTTTTTGTTATTTTTCTGAGAGAGGGAGGGAAAGGAGAGTGAGGGGCGTGAGGTGTTTTTTTAAGCGATGTATAAAATGGGGTTAAAAAATGAAAAGAGAGGGAAAGCGCTTCTGTCAGTCACAGCAGTCTATTCAACATTCTCCTTCACAGAAACAAAGGGATGTACAGTTTAATTCAGCTTTTTTGCACTTGCATTGCCTCACACAACTCTTCTTACAATAATTGACCTACACCTAGCCCGATCGTTCATCCAGTGTCATTTAATTCCTGTGCGATCTTTACACCATCCCAGTAACTACATGAAGTCATGTAAAGCTCCGTTACTCTGGGCTCGGCTCTCTGGCGCTGGCACATCCTGTCAATTCAGGTGCAGCTATCTAACTACATCTAAATATGCACAATATCAACCAGATGTGCGACTAACATTAGATAGCATTTAGGAAACTAAACTATGCTACCACTGAACTATCACTAAAAGGAGTAGACTGATACTGACTACAGAAATAATGACGCTAATGGCTAATGTATTTAGCTGACACTGAACCCCATGCTGAGTTTCACAGCAGTGGTGTCACCAGTGTGCCCTGGCTGTGCTTCAACATCCACTCTATTACATTGTCTGTAACACATGACTACTGTCACAATAATTATTCTTCATTTTTTTATTCTTCATCATCCTTTATAATCACTCCTGATAATAAAATTGATGAGAAAATGGTTATCATTGGTGGCTTTTGAAAAATGGCTGCCATGGGCACCATGTTGAAAATTCAGGATGCCTCCATATCCAGTTTTCTTTGGAATGCCTTTGGCTATAACTGTACCAGATTTCATGCTTGTATCACAAAGTGAACAGTTGTTGTGGTTATCTCCTCCACTATAGCCTTTTAAACTATTTTCTTGTCCTGAAAGAACACAGAATGAGATTTTAATGTTTAGCCTGGACAAAAATGTTCAAAAGAAAGTTTTTAAAAAGTGTAAAATGCCCACAGAGAAATGGCAACAGGCACCTCACCAAACTCTGATCTTACTCCTGTTTCCTCTGCTGATGTGTCTTTAGTCTCTCTCTCTTTTGTTGTGGTGGGAAATCCGTCTCTTTTTAGAGATCCAGATCATATGGCTCAGCTCAGTAGAGCTGGTTCTTCATCTTGTGACACAGCCACAAAATTTAGGGTGGGGATGGCTAATTTTTGATTTAGGGATTCATATGGAAAAAACCCTTGCAAGGTTAGATCCCTAGCTTTTCCTACCTGAGTTTATTTTCTTCTGTTAAATATAGTCTGTTTAGCTGCATGTCGGCCTGGTCAGGTGACCTGCTGCAGCCAGGTCTGACTCAGGTGTGAAGTGGGGGAGGGGCTGAGGCAGAACAAAGGCTGAGGTGAAATGTTTGGAGAGAGGTGGCTGTGGCTCCTGGATTGACTGTAGATCTGTACAAAGACTGTGGTTTTCCCAGAGAAGGATAAAGCAAGACCACTCCATTGTTATGGTGAGGCCTCCTCCGGACATGAACCTGATCACTGCCGAGCACGAGGGCCATAAATATTGAAGATCACTGAAAAAGAACCTACAAGAGTAAGACATAGAGAAGAACGATCCCAGGATTGGTGAGTCAGCTGCATTTGGATTATTTTTGGATTTTTGCAATGCATTGCTTTTGATTTTTGTTTTTGGGCTGGATTATTCCCTTTTTTGAGTTTTGAAGGACTATTTTTGTGGACATTTAGGGGGGCTTCTGGATAATCAATGGAACTGAAACTCTAAGGGGGAAACCGAACTAACTGCAGGACGTTGTCTCCTGTTTTTGGTTTTTGGGATTTCAGGGCCTCATCTGCAGACTTAAAGGGGACTGAAGCTAGGGAGGGGAAACCTTTCATTGATTAAATTCTGGTCATTAAATGGACACTTAAGCTCACACCTGAGTTTTCTGTGGTGATTTTTCTGGGTTATTTGCTGTTTATTTGAGTTTTTAAGTCTTTTTGATTGCTTGCCTCTTTAACTGAGTAACTGACTAAAATCAAATTATAATTTACAGTAATTTTGAACCCGTTATAAAACTAAGCTTTAGAAAAGTGAGCTGATTGTTATACCAAACCAAACCAAACCAAACCGTACCATACCAAACCACCAAAACCATACCATACCAAACCATACTATACCAAACCGTACCATACCATACCAAACTACCAAAACCATACCATACCAAACCATACTATACCAAACCATACTATACCAAACCGTACCATACCATACCAAACCACCAAAACCATACCATACCAAACCATACTATACCAAACCATACTATACCAAACCGTACCATACCATACCAAACTACCAAAACCATACCATACCAAACCATACTATACCAAACCGTACCATACCATACCAAACTACCAAAACCATACCATACCAAACCATACTATACCAAACCATACTATACCAAACCATACTATACCAAACCGTACCATACCATACCAAACTACCAAAACCATACTATACCAAACTATACTATACCATACCAAACCATACCATACTATACCATACTATACCATACCAAACCACCAAAACCAAACCGTACCAAACCAAACCAAATCAAACCACCAAAACCACACCATAGCAAACCATACTATACCATACCATACCAAACCAAACCAAACCAAAGGAAACCATACCAAACCACAACATCCAGTTCTGACCATAGCTTAGGTTCTTTCCAGTTGATGACATACAGGAAAGATACCCGTTGGAGGGCAAGCAGTGATTTCTGCTTGGAGAAACTGTATGAAAGGCTGGGTTTAGAGCTGGATATGACAATGCCTAGCCTTCTAAACCTTTTTCTTGTCCTGAAAGAACACAGAATGAGATTTCAATGTTCAACCTGGACAAACATTTAAAAAAATAAAACAGTTTTTAAAAAAGTGTAAAATGCCCACAGAGAAATGGCAAAAGGCTAGTATTTAAAAATCCTCCATTTAAAGTCTGGATGAGCGGTGTCACCAACACTCCTGTCTGGTCTGTTTTCCTCAAAGCGGTCTGGTTTGGTCCAGTCCAGTTCTGTCCTGGTCTTGCTCATTAAACTCTGATCTTACCCGTGTTTCCTCTGCTGACGTCTCTCCAGTCTCTCTCGTTGTGATGGGAAATCCGTCTCCAGATCATGTGGCTCAGCTCAGCAGAGCCAGCTCTTCACCTGGTTCCAGTTTGTCTTTTTAAATGTGGATTAAATAAGGACAAAGATGGAGGGAAGGAAACTTCTCAGATTCAGTGTCTCTTGAATTCCTCTAGTCTGTTTCTGTGGTTCCTATCATGTTTTTGGGTTCTTGGTGTTTGGTTGGGTTTTCTTGGGTTCTCTGCTGTCAGCGTTCTTGGTTTTTGCTGTTTTTTTCTTTTGCTTTGCTCTAATGTTTGTCTTTGCAAATTTGCCCAAGCAGCTTTTAACCCTCTGTTGTTAAAAGTGCTAAACAAATGAAGTTTTTATGATTATGATTATTATTTCTTTATTATTAACGAGCACCAAGAAGCCTCAACAAAAACAGAGAAAACAGGAAGTCAGATCAAAAACGCAGATTTTCTAAAAACCACAAACGTGGTCTAAACTCTGTAAAACGGCGTGGAACATCAGCCCGCCACTCCATTATTCCAGATGGCTTTATGGGTCATGAAAGAGTGATCCAGGCGTCACTTTAAAGAGCTCGTCGTCTGCACGCCGTGTCAGCGCCACTCTCCTTAAAACGCGGGAAGCAGCTCATCAATTATGGTGTAAGCAGCCATACTGAAGATCTCAGAGAGAAGAGGGAGGGAGGAGCCTGTCAGACGAGTGATCGATGAACTGAGCTCAACGCCTTGCCGTCTGTGCGAGCACGGACGTGCACATGTGAGCGCGCTCAACCTCACCTCACAGGAACTGTCAAAACACACCTGCACATATGCACACCTTCATTAGCATAAACACCTTTAATTCTACACACGCTGTATTTACACTCACAGACACACACACTAATACACACACTCTAATACACACACAGTAACACACCCACACACACTAACACTAACACACACAGGAGAGGGAACGAACCACTGGAACGCTGATATCTGAGAACAGGAACCTCAGTAGGAGGCTGCTTGTAGGAACCAGACCGAGGACTTCTGTCTCTCTTCTGCTCCTCATGTCTGTAGTTTTTGGGATTTTTTTCAGATTAAAACTGATCAATTAAGTTTGATTAAAATCACAATGATTTGATTGATAATGAAGCTAAATGGATATAAATAAATGAAGAATCACATCAACCTGCCTTAATGATCACAATTAAATAGTTTTTAAGCGCTTTTTGTGCTTTTACTGCCGTTATGATCAAACTATACATCAGACCTGGGTCCCCAAAGTTAAACCAGCCTCAGTTCATCCTCCAGTCAGAGAGGATATTTGTTAAAAGCCCGTCAGAGCGTTCTTGAGCTATCATGGTCACATGATCGGTCTGCAGTGATGGTTCTCCTTCTAGAACTGTCCCATCTCCTCCAGGATCTCTGGACCTCAGTCAGAGTGAGCATCAGGTCCTTGGTCTCTCTCACTAAGGTCCTTCTCCCCTGATGGTGACCAGGTCTAGAAGAGTCCTTGTTGGTCCAGACTTCTTCATGTGAGAATCCTGGAGGAGTCTTCCCCAGATCTGTTTCTGTCAACAATCTTGACTCTGAGCTCTTCAGCTCCTCTGACCTTTGACCCTTGGTTTCTTCTCTGATATCATTGTCAGCTGTGGGGCCTTCTATACAGAAGGGCGTGGCTTTAGAATCATGTCCAATCAGGTTGATTTAGCACAGGTGGACTCCAGTCATGTGTAGAAACATCTCAGCAAAGACCAGTTTTTCTTATACATTTGCGAAAATGTCTAAAATTCTGTTTTCTGAGTACTGAGTCTAGATTCATGAGAATAAAGCAGATTTGTTTTTCTTCAGTAGTGTCAGGATGGAACAGAAGAAACCTGAAAGTGAAGGGGGTCTGGATGAGCCACATGTGTGATTATTGAGTGACCCTGCAGAGCTGATATGGTGCTGGATTTCACTTTAACATCCAAACCAGGCGGCGAGGACTCGGCGAGGTCAAAGGGCCAATAATGAAGCAGTCATTAACACTGCCAATGAACCAATCACGCTAATTCAGTCAGCTGTTTAGAGTTCACAGAGGAACCATCAGATACTCTACTCTTCTGACCTTTGACCCTATCCACTATGACCTTCATCATGTCGTCTTTCTGTGATCAGCTGTCGTATAAACACATACAGATCAATGAGGGTGTTCGTCCCTCCTCTTCCTCATCTTTCTGATCCTCTCTGATAGAAAGCAGCAGGAAGTCGATGAGTTTGAGCGCCACGTTAACGCCCCTCGTGTTGACTTAATGTGAAATCAATACTTCCTCCTCAGGGAGAGGAGCACACTTAACCTCAGTGTCGATACTCAACATCAACCTCTGTGTTTAACCCTCTTTGTTTTAAAGGAACAGCTTTAGAAGTTTGAAGAGAGCTTTACTTTGAAAGGATTCACTTCCTGTTGGGGCTGCTGCTTCATTTAAAATCAGACTAGAAAGACAAAAATAAGAAATATAAACTGTTAAATGAAAGTCTAGGCACAGAGAGCAGGATGTGACCACTGAACACAGTCTGGTTCTGCTGCCAAGTACACTGCAAACCTGACCAGAGGTCCCGCATGAGAACCTGGATCATTCTGAACCCTCTGAGCCCTCAGCTGTTCTTAACCATTTAGTCTCTCCTGGACTTTTTGTCTTTAAAAGCTTGTAAAACATCAACCCTGTGGAGCACACTCATCCTTTTATCAGGACAACCTGAAACTGGAATTTTAGAAAGTTATGGGACTGTAAAGACCAAAGAAAAAACTAAACAGAGTTTAAAACTCACAGATTTATATGTGTGACACTACTGGGGACCAAAAAGAAAGAAAAAACATTCTGCCACAAAGAGTGTTGTGTTAAATATAGAGATGGGATTCAATGTAAAGAAAGTGTCTGGTTAATATCACAGAAATGTCTTTCAGTGTTCTGTTCTGTATCAACCACCTAAAACAGGATTTACTTTGTGCAAGTCCACCAGGACATATTCTTACATTTTTACATACTGTAGCGCCATTTTCGGGATTATGTTTATTTGCTTTACATCAATATAACCCTTATATCCATAGTTTTAATAATATGTATTGACTTATGTCTTAACTACTACAATAAATTGCTTAAAAGTGCAATAAACCTAAAAAAATGAAAATCGTTTTTGTTTTTTTTTCCACATATATTTTATAATACAGAAATTTCACAGCTGTATCACTCAAATTTTTAAATGTAAAAAAGTTGCACAATATCCTTTGGAACCACAGGAAATGTATCTGGAGTCTGTGCATAACTTGCTTTTTGAGATATAGTCAATTTAGTAACCTGTAAAAAAACGAGCCAGATGAGTAGTTGACTCTTCATCCAACGCTGTAATTAGCTCCAAAGCTTCGCTCCAGCTCTAAAACTGTTTGGCACGACCGGGGTTTTGTGAATCCATAACTACATATGTGTGGAAGTGTGTCAGAGGTGTGTGTGATGGATGTCTGGTGTGTGTGGGTTGTGTGTCTGAGTGTTTTTGTAAAAAAGTAGGGCTGAAATGAGAGCAAGGGCGAGTATGTGTGCAGGCTAAGTTCTTCAATATATTCCACGGAAAAAAATACAACTCCTGGGAAAATACGCCACTTCCTGTTGTTGGTGTGGGGAGCCAATGAGGTAGGGACACTTAAGAATCATGTGACAGGTCATGCCCCCAACGTGATGACGTTTATTTCAACGTAGGAAGTGCTGCAAATACCCATGGTCTCGTTTATAAAGATTTCTGTTACGTGTATTTTATTGTGTATTTTTACAAACCCATCACTGTAGCGATAAAGCGCTCTGAAACATGGAGAATGTGTGAAATGTTAGTGTGACTCCCAGGTTTTATATGCAAAAAGAATGAGCCATCTATCTTATCAGGTTTCAAATCTACCGCCGATCAAAAATGTATATGCTTATCGTGGCGCTGGTGCTACGCTGGGCTCTAGAGGGTTAACAGTCTCATAAAAAAATGTAATGGCAAGGAATTGATCTTAACCCTCAGGCCCTCCTAGAGCCCTTTTAGGGCTTTTTGATTGTATTTTTTTTGCTCTTACTTTGGCAGTTATCGTGCTAAGATGATGACATTTGACAAAGATGATCATTTTTTAATGAATTTTTGAAATTTAATTTTTCCACTGTGTAGACAAAAAACTCCCACTCACCTCCCTAGAGCCTTTTTAGGCCTCACTGACTACCATTAAAACCACTTATTTTCATTCTACTGCCACCACAATACAGAGATAAGAAATCCTGTTAATTCCTCTGTAATTCAGTCGTTCAGAGGGTAAAATATTTGCACACCAAAAAATGCCTCCAAATTTAACCATTTTTCAATGTTTGCAGAGAGGCATTGTGGGAGATAATGACCTTGTTTGAACTGATAGGATATATCAGTGACTGTAGGCCAGTGGAATTCATTATTTCAACTAAAACTACTTTGGATGTTTTCTATGGATGTCAGAGTCTGGTGAAAAATTTAAATTCTGAAAATGAATTCACATTTTCTACACATGATGAGGACTGGAGTTAAGGACCAAAAATTAAAAAAAGTTTTTTTCTTTCATGTTTAATATTTCTAAATATATCCAATGTCCTAAAAGGGCTTTAAGAGAAGATACACAAAACTTAATAGTCCGTCAAAATCAGAGTTGCTGCTAATCACTGACATATGCAAGACTGATAATCCCTGCACAAAAAAAACCTGCTTTGCATTTTTAAAATGGAAAATATTTCATTTTTATGTCAGAAAATGTGGCATTATGTAAATAATCTGGCATTAATAGGATTAAAATTGTGAGAAATAATTTGCATCTGCTATACATGACGAGGACTGGAGTTTAGGAACAAGAATTTAAAAAAGAAAAAATGTTTTCATTCATTTTTAATACCTTTAAATATATTCAATGTCCTAAAAGGGCTTTAGGAGGGAGAGTGTGATTTTTTTAAAGGAGGGCCTAGGCCCTCCAAAACTCACCAAAAACTCACAAGTTCAATGGATGCAAGAATAGTGAAGGTGATATCAGAGAAGGGCTCCTATGTTAACATGGAACTTGGCCTGTTGAGATGTTTGTGATTGAAATAGCTGTGATTTCAGCAAACATGGCCTCCTAATGCTGCAAATTCAACAGATGACCATTTTCACTTCTTTACAACCTCTAAAATATTTAAGCTCTGTTTTACATAATAATGTGATACAGTGCATTTTTGAGGCTTTTATTTAAAAAAAAAAAAAAGGTTATTATTAAATTTGTTCAAAAACATCTGAATTATGCTCTAACGGCTGATGAGTTAAAATATATTCTGTCATTTGCATTAATATTTAGGAAAATAAGAGAAAAATGTCATTTGCATAATAATGTGGAAAGCGGTGTACATGCAGGTGACAGACAGGAAGTGAGCAAACACCGACCCATCAGTACATTACAGTATTCTACTGTTTCAAAAGCAGTTGAAAAGGCAGCTTCTGAACCCACAGCATCCTACGACGGAGCGGCCACGTGAGGAGAAAAGAAAGAGAAAGAATTATTATTTTTTTTATATTACGAGAAAAAAGTCGTAATATTACAAGAATAAAATATTACAAGAAAGAAAGTCTGCCGGGGCGCCGCCTCCGTTAAAATGAGCAATGTTGAGCATGTAGTGAATCTATACTTCAGTATCGGTTTCACAAATAAGGAAATACTTCATCTTTTGGATCATCAGCATCAAATTATTATCAGAATCAGGACAATACTCCGCCGTAGATCCGCGGCGCCGCGGCAGACTGGCTTTCTTGTATTATTTTTTCCTCATTATGTTAAGACTTTATACTCGTAATATTATGACTTTATTCTCATAATGTCAAAAAAATTTTGTTTTATTCTTTTTTTTTTTTTTCTCTTCGTGTGGCCCTCATACTCCTTGATTCTTTTTATCAACAACTATCTGACAGCACACTCCATTAATGATAGATATCAAACATTGGTCTGAAATGCATGTCATTTAATTTGCACTTTACTTTGCATTTTTTATTTTTCAAATCAGGACATAAACGATAGTTCTTTGTTACTTTCTATTTTGCACATTTTTCCCCTTTTTTAGTTTGATAAATCACTGACTACCAACTATCACTGAGAGCTCTAGATGGAACAAAGAAAAGTCTAGTCTGAAAATTATAAAAGAAATTAGAGAGGTAAATTTAAGGTTATTTTCCTTTTCTTTATCAATGACACCCATTGTGAACCCAACCATGGTCTCTGTGGACCCCCTTCTCACTACTTGCAGTCCACAACAGAGGGAGAGACCTGCATTCAGGACTGATCTTTTCCTGTTGAACCAAACATTGACCTAACAGAGGCGATCTGAACCGTGACCTCTGACCCCTCAGAGCCCGTCACGCCGATGTCTGAGATAAATCATCTGTTTGTAGTCCGTCTCTTTAATTCCCCATCAGACATCTGAGATTAAAACGTTCCTTAAATCAATACTCAGCTTGTTAGCGTCTCTCCTGATGGATCATGTTTTAATAAAGCCTCTCCCCTGTGTCACGGCCCCTCCTCCTCTCCTCACCTTTAAAGGGGGAGGCCACAGATCAATACGTTTGATGGCGAGGCAATAAGCAGGCCTATTAAGTGACAAAGGTTTACTCTGTAACAGCTGGGCTGGCGCCGGAGCCGAGCTTGTCTGACTAATGAATCGTGAAACAATCAGGCAGTAGCCATTTGTGTTTAGATCTGTAAATATGGCGCCGTACAAGTGCCAGACCATCGCTGGCACTCCAGCTGGGGCCACAGATGGTCTGGATTGGAGGCGAGCTGAGGCGAACCGTTAGCTCCTGCGGCCCACACCGCTCCGCACCTCCTCTGTCTCTGAGTGACAACTTCACTTTCGCGCTAACTTAGCCCGCCTGCCCCACATCCAGCGCCAGGAGAGGCTAAAAAAAAGAAAGAAAGAGCTGACAGCTCCTGAACGCCAGCCCAGAAGATGAGCAGTCGGACGGTAATCCTGCAGAGGGAGCCGCACAAACACAAGAGCAATGATGATGGCGCTATTTAAAGACGTGATCAACCTAATTAACCTTGGGACGGCGATGAGCGATGGCGAGGAGGAGCAGCATGAGAGCGGAGAGGAGGAGGAGGAGCCATAAATCTCACTAATAACAAGATCCTGCTAAAGAGGAGAGAGGGAGAGACTAAATATGTGTTTTTTAGAGAGAGGCAGAAGGTTAGAATCATCATTATTTTAATATTTAATAAACTACAGCCAGCCTAGAAGGGCTGATCTCTCTGATGCTGCATTTATTCATCTAAATAATAAATCATATAAACATAGGGATGGGCAGGATTTCACATATCTGATTATAAATATGTGAAAATTTACTTTGATCTGTTTTTACTTTTCTTTTTCTCATTTTCAGGTTTTGTCATCATTTTAATTGATCCTTGTTTTAAAACTAGGAGCTGAAAAGTAAAACAGAGGCGAGTAAAGAGGTCATTATGCTCACGTGGTTGTTGCTGGGGGCGCGGTCTGGACCTCGAAGATGGCGTCCTACCTCAACGAGCCCAGTCCTCAGTGTTCATGATCCACCAGCTCACCTGGTTTATCAGTCAGGTGTTATTGTCAATGCAGAGAAGAAATGAGGCCAGGGGGATGATCTAAAAACGTGTCTTTCTGAGTCTGAAGACCAAAGTCTCAGAATCTACACCGTTACAGCAGATGAAGGAGATTTAGGCATTCTTGGGACAGTTGGTCCTCTCACGCCAAAACTCTGCATGCTATGGCTTTGTTTCTTGGTTTGACAGTAGCAAGACAAGATTTCCTCCGTTTTGATATCAATTTTATGTGTGTGGTGTTAGATTTGTTGCCGTAGTCGCGAGTTGTTTGCAAATTGTCAGTTGATGTGTCTGTGGCAAGCGGTTTTAACGTTTTAAAGTTATGTTTGGGTTAGGGTAGATATCTATAATTCAGTTTTGCCTAGTCAAAAAGAACATTTCAGATATCCACACATACATTCTGCCTATCCACAATTGTCATTACAGATATCTACAACGTCATTTTGACTAGGAGAAATTACGTCACTTTTGCCATTCATATGTATGGAGTTTCTCATTACAGATATCTACAATGTGAATTACAGATATCTGCAAATGAATTGTAGATATCTGTAATTCTAATTCAAGATGAACCTAATTACATTTTGACTAGGCAGAAGTACAATTACAGGTATCTTTAATTCACCTCAATTCTATAGAATTCAAGATATCTACATGTCCCTTTTCGGATATCTTAAATTAAATTTTGACTAGGTGAAACTTAATTGTAGATATCTGTAAATGGAATTTCGACTAGTCAAAATTCAATTGTAGATATCTACAATTTTATTATAGATATCTTGAAATGAATTTTGATTACAGATATTCGAAATCGGAGGTATCTGTAAATGTAATTCTGCCTAGTCAAAATGTAATCAGAGATATCTTGAATTAGAAATTTGACTAGGCGAAATGATGTTGCAGATATCTGTAATTACAACAAGTTTGGCCCACCTCCCACTTTGGGTGGGAGCAGAGTGTGTTGTTGTTCAAATCATCAAATCTATGGAAATCCGCTCGCAATACATGTCACATTGTAGGCCTACCTGTGTGAGCCAACGCCATGACTGCTTCTTTCTTCCTCCATTCATAGAAATAAGGAAATAAACCCACTTCTTGTTTGATTATGGCGGGGAGGGAAAATGACATATTTCTGGATATCCAAAATAGAGCAGCGTCATTAATGGCGTTTGAGCTATCTATTATTCATATTCTGCCTAGGCGAAATTGAATTACAGATCTCTGTATTTGTCAATTGAGATGTGTGACGAGTTGAATGACGTTTTCTGTGACATCATTGCAGATATCTATAATTCAATTTTGCCTAGTCAGAATTGAATTATAGATATCTTTAATTAAAATTCTGACTATTCAAAATGTAATTACAGCTAGTCAGAAAGACATTGTAGATATCTACAATTTTAATTCTGGATAGTCAGACTTAACTTTTAAATTTTAAAATGGCTTGCCATATGTGTCGGCTCTCCCAGCCTCTAGGGTGATGACATCAACCACTCTGCCAGGGCGATTTTTAATCATTTTCATTCAACGCACAGGAGTTTTGAAGACTCACCTATCGAAAACGGTAAACCCCATCGTCATACCAAAACCCTTCCTGAAGACAGGACAAAAATGCCTGCGTTTTAAAGTTTGAATGATCTGTGTAGCTGAAAATATGGCAAAGCAGTAGGGGTGGTGAAAAACCCTATTTTTTGTTGTTTCATTGTCCCTCTCTTCATTTCTTATGGGAATTTTTTTGCAGTTTTTTTGCGAATAACTCGCAAACAAACACGTTTCGATGTATTATTTGCAGGGGTTTTCTCAAAGCCCTAGGAGGAGTAGTGTGCCGAAATTTTGTCTGCAAGATGAAGAGAAGAAACACAGTGAAAGAACAATACGCCCTTTCCACGCTGCACGTTCTCAGAATGGAAGAGATCGAAGGCAGTGGAAAAACAACATCTGGGTCTGCTTGTCATTCGTGAAAATGAATGAAGAGAAAATGATCTTTTTGAAGTTTCTCAACAACCTTCCCAAACTGACGATGGCTGATGTCAATAGGATTGCTGACACGTTTACCTTGACCTCAAGGTCCAAACTTGGGAAGGGTTACAAATTCTTTGTCGAAGGATATTTATCCAACTACGAAGGTAGGTGTGACAGTGATTGCTAGGCTAACAAACAAGCTAGCTGTTTTAGCCAAGAGGTCCTTGTCCGAAATCATATTCCTTTACTCGCCAAATGTGGGTAAAAAAACGTTGCTAAACGTTAAAAAAACCAACGTTGCTAAAAATCCTCAATGATCTCAATCACCCTGACAGTGAATAGTTATATTTTACTTTATAATGCTGACTATCATCTATCCAACACATACTTAAATTGACTGTTTTTTGTCTCCTATCTGCCCTTATTCGCGACTGACAAACAGACCAGGATGTTGTTTTTTGTTTTTGATCTCTTCCGCTCTGAGAACACGCAGCGTGAAAAGGGCGCATTCATGTCGTTCCCCCGAGCCCCTGATAAAATTAAATGAATAGATCATACTGGCCCCAAAGTACGCCGGCCCACTGAGAAAATACGTTGTATGCCAGTCTACCCTGCTGAGCAGCTCACATTCATCATTTTAGAATTTTAGTACTTATTCATCTGACATCAATAACCTGGTGTCCCTTTAGTGTTTTTACTCTGTGTTACGCTGTGTTTCTCATGGTGTCTGACATGCTCTCTACATCCTGAGATTCTTATGGTGGTTATTTACGCTCTTAAATAAACCTCGTCCACATGCAGATTATGACAGAAACTCTTTAGAAGGATTGATAAATATCACACAGACATAGAGACAACAGGAGGAGACAGAGACATGCAGCGTGTGTATGATAATAAAGTTAGTGGACTAACAAGTCTCCTCATAAAACACATTCACCAAATACATCATATCACCTATTATAAATATGTTACAATAACCTGTTTGTAAAATCACTGCTCCCATTCTGCCTCATTTGCTAAATCTGAGCAAAAAGTGAGAAACTTCAGGTTTGTTATTTTGGTAAAAGCTGTTAGGAAAATGGTCCGTCAGCTGTCTGATCTTCTGCTGTACATTTCTAACTATTTCTAGAATCGTCCTGCTCTTTACACATATTTGAAAACCTGATGTCCTGGCTCCATGGGTGTAGCACAGGGGGGAAAAGGGTACTGATTTAAGGCCCATTAATGCTCAGCATTTAATACGAATCTGGATACGGACGGAGCCTTCTGTCCGTGCTCCACATTCATTTTGTCCGTATTTCTGCACGTTTCTATAAAGCTTACGGATACGGGCCAAACGGAGCAGTACCACCGGAAACTGTGTTGCTGTCACTACCCGATACGTAGCTCTAGTGAGACACAAAGAAGAAATAACAATGGCGGAACTTTTTTTTTTCAAGATTTATTTTTGGGCTTTTTCGAGGCTTTATTAGAGAGAGGACAGTGGATAGAGTTGGAAACAGGGACGAGAGCGGGGAGAGACATGCAGGAAATAGTGCCACGGGCCGGATTTGAACCTGGGTCGCCTGCGTACATGGTGCACGCCTTAACCACTCGACTACCGGTGCACCCACAGTGATGGAACTTTTTGAGGAAAAGTTGTGCAAGTGTGTTACAAACGCTGCCTCCGTTTTTGTCTTTTATGCAAGAGGTACATTATCAATACCTCCCCCACAGTCTCCATGTTTGTATTTGAATTTGTTGTCATAAACTTTTGACTCTGGGCTGCCCCCTACTGGTGGATGTATTGGTTAATATCCATGCCAACATAAAGGACGCACAGAAGTATGTGAGCAGTGACTGTAACACTGTTTGGAAAGGACGTATACATTTTCGTACGTAAAGGAAGTATAAATGGGCCTTTAACCTGGCCACAGCAGGGAGGAAGAAGCCTGCAATGAAAAGTGTGTTTTTGTTTTTCTTAGTAATTAGAGTCATTACCGAAAAAGCGACTAAATGAATCAGTCAACAGACTGAAATTAGTATCAAATAAAATCAATTAAAATAAAATTCTGGGAGACCCTGATTATTCCTTAAAAATGTCCCAATGGTATAGTCCAGCGCTGCAAAAAAAAAAATTGCAAGTAAAAGTAAATGGGATATCATGGTTCAAAAACACATTAAAATGCATGGATATTTGTAAAAATTATGCAACATTCATTTCTTGTCTAGCGGGTTGTGGGGCCCTGTGTTATATTCTTTCTGGGGGCCCAAAATTCATAGGTACACCACTGGCCTCACATAAAAGTTGCACTATGCTCATTATTTTCAATTCAATGCCCTTCCTGATCTACACAGCCTCTCTGACGTGATGAATGTCACCACACGGGTTTGCTAACACCCAACAGTTCGCACATACCAGCGCTGTAAGGGCCCTCCAGTGCTGCTTGCAGCCCTAGTTGTTTTTATTATTAGATTATTTGTTGGACCAGTTTGTCCCTAAAGCCGGAGTGTTGTTTCCAACAATCGTCCCGTTGACATTCACTCATTCTCTCTGTATATGAGAGGATATTTACAGCAGTCTAAATGCTCCTCAGCAGCTCTGCTCTCTTTGTTTCACACTAATATCACCTCCTGTCCTTGCCCCCCCCCCCCGAAACTTTTAGCACTGCATTTACTGTCCCGACCCGCGGCGGTGGTTGCGACGATGGCTCTGGCGGCGTCTGGAAATGGCTTAACTAAAGTGTCAGATCTAATAAAGCCAATAAAGGGTTCAGATAAATGTTTATTACGGAGTGGGAAAAGATCATTTCTGGACAGAAATTGAGGATGACCTTTCCGGATAATTCCTCGCTGCCCCCCTCCCCTGCTGGATAAATCACGGGGTCTCTTTTGTTTCACGGCTGATGGAGTCCTGCTGACGTAGGACTGTTAAAACCTCTCTTTGTCTCCTCCATTACTCAGACGGCTCTGTGTGGATGAGCCAGGCTGCTGCTGTAATACTACACTACTACACATGAAGGCTTTTAATGGGGCAAAGCTGCGGTTAATACTGCATTCTGATTGGCTGATCTGTGTGTTCCTGCTGCTAGTGGTTTCTGGTGGACTCTGTGGCCTACTTGTTGCAGAGCAGAACCCCATGCTCACTGAGAGAGCCCTTGAAGAATCTTTCTCAAATCCAGTTCAACTCCAGCGAGCAGTTAGAAGATTATACTAGCAGGGTAAATGTAGACTTATATTTTAATACATTAATAATGATGTAAATGGAGCTGAGTGAGCACGCCTAGTAAGATTTTTTTTTAGCACTTTAGTAAATGTAAAGTTTTGTAAAATGTGCTTTTTAAATAAAGTGGATTTATTGAAACCAATCTCCAACATTGGCAAACCCCATAATGCAATGCTTTATTTCCCAGTTCAAGTTCTCCATGCTGTGGATCATGTTTTTTTTTTTTCGTTTGTTTATTTGTGCAATTGGAACGCAAAAAAAAAAGAAAAAGCTGGAAAAACACTTCACTGAAGAATCTGATGAATGGAGAAACCCCTTAGAACCTGTCTGACAGTGAAGTAGGCTAAAAGATCTCCAACACATCATGGAAGCATCTAAAGAACAGATGAGAAACAAAGTCACCGACATCTATCAGTCTGAAAGGGTTACAGAGACATTTCTGAGGCTTTAGGACACCAGCCAACCATGGTGAGAACCATTACCCACAAATGGAGAAAACTGTGACAGTGGTGAACCTTCCCAGGAGTGGCCAGTGTAGGTACCAGATCTGTCTGGGGGCTGCGCCTGCTGGTGATGTAACACATTTTTATTGGCTGGAAACTCACACTGTCTGATAGCGAACCTGTTAGCATTCTACGATGCTAACGTTGAAAGCTAACTTCAGTGGCGTAACGCTGAGGGTGTGAGAAACGTGATTTTGAATTAAATATTTTAATTCTGCAACATTTACTGTGTCTGAAATGGTCATGACTCGCTGTTTGCTTTTGCTGTTTATCAGAGGGATGATCTGTGGTTGATTTTTTAAACAATAGTTAAAAAGGGCGAGAGAAACTAAATATATTTTTCAACTTTTGTAAACCTCTATATTTTCCATTACAAATATCTTTCAACTATTAAATAGTTAAAATATTAGTTTTACCTACAAAAGAAGGATTGTTCAAGAAAAAAACATAATTTACAAAAAAATATCGCTAACTTGAAGTAAAAACAAGAATATTTATCTTAAAATGAATGATTACAATATTAATCCATCAATCAACTCGGCTGCATTGTGGTTTGTCCACATGGAGTTGCCGTAGTCAACAAAGCTCGTCATTTTGTTAGATAGCAAAAGCAAACATTTAAAACTACGTTTCTCACACCGTCAGCATCAACGTCAAACACACAGAGGGTTGAAAGCAGGTGATTCAGAGGTAAAGAGAACGTCTAGGTATAAATAACTAAGTTAGCTTTCAACGTTAGCGTCGTAGAATGCTAACGGGTTCGCTATCAGACAGTGTGAGTTTCCAGCCAATAAAAATGTGCTACGTCATCACAGCCAATCACAGTGTGCGACATCATCAGCAGGCGCAGCCCCCGACAGATCTGGTACCTACACCGCCCTACCAACATGACTCCAAGAGAACATGGACGACTCATCCAGGAGGTCCCAGAAGAACCCAGAACAACATCTAAAGACCATCTAAAGGCTGCACTGACTCAGTTAAGGTCAGAGGTCATGATTCAACAATCAGAAAGAGACTGGGCAACAACGGCATCATGGGAGAGTTCCAAGGTCAAAACTACTGCTGACCAGAAAGAACACAAAGGGTGCGTTCGAAAAGTCCAAAAAATTACCTCCTAAGTTCTTTCCTATTCACTTCTCCATAACCCCGACAAGAAACGTCACAGGGTCAAGGAAAGGAGGAGTTAGAGGATAGGAGAGGAGAACTGTGGTGAGTAAGGAATCTGACTGCACTTTCTCTAGGAGGATGTTACGGGCGTGACGTGTGTTTTTGTGTAAAAACTACAATTTAACGTTGATGGACTACAAAATTCGCAACTTCCACTCGGTGCGTCCTCTGTGTTGTTTTGTGCTGTGAACGCTGAAACGTCAGAGATATGAGCTCAGTCAGATTTTTATATTATAAAGTCTCTTCAGGAAGAGGAACTGTGAACATCTAGACCAGCAGAAACCTTTCTCTTCATCTGAACTTTCTAAATCAATACAACCAGATGAATAATGTTCAAGTCCTTTAGTTTCAGAACCATATTAAATACTTTTGCTTTATTCCCTTCCTAATCATTTTGTCTTTAATTCTCTCGTCTCTGTTAAATTTATTCCAGAGTCTACTCTGGTTTCATCTTCCTCTCAGCTTGTTCTGTGAAAAGCTCTATAAACCGCGTCTTCCCTGCGTAATTATGATGATAAATATAATAATCACAATACAGCAACATGCCCACTTTATCACTTTAGTTGGTTGTGATTTACAAACTTAAAACCTTTAGTTTAATATTTCAAAATAGCAAAACAAATACAGTTTAAAACACTGACTGATCGTTTACTATTTAAATAAAATGGAAATGAGAAGAAATGAAATGGTGATCATGAGTTGAATGACAAAGTTTTCATGTCTGTAATATTCCTCTGTTCATCCCTACTGCCTTCATTTATCACGTGGATTATACGTTCTTCTGGATTTTACGGTTTAAATCGGGGTTAGTAAAGTTATTCTAGTTATTCTAGTTATTCTATTTATTCTAGTTGTTCTAGTTATTCACTTGTTCTGATGAGCGGTCAACAGGTGCGTCACTTTAAATGAAGTTTACGCAAAGCATTGTGGGTCGTCTTTTCATCTCTCCTTCGGTAAAGGATGCTCCAGTGTTTCCTAGGCTAAAGGAGATAATAAAGGAAACAATGAAGCTCCTTTCCTTACCATTTGGAGAATTCCAACAGTCCTTATCATGGCTGACACTCAGATACTTCCGGGTCGTTTCACTCAGTTAGGAACCTTCCTAAGAGAAGATCCATCCTGTTACAGCTCAGAAAATAAACGCTGAAAATATTGGAGGTGAAGTATGAAGTAACAAAGAGTGCTGCAAAATTAATCTGATCACAATCGTGATGTCAGGCTGTGAAATTAAACAACAGAATAAAGCAGAAAACCTTAAAAGCGGTCAACTTTAACCTCCGAAATTACCCTTTAATCAGTCTGTTCCCCACTCTCCTACAGTTGGCTTAAATTGTCAACCTTTATTTTTTAGTTTATTTATTTCCATTACCCTTATTTACACGTTTTTCTCTTTGTCGCCACTTTTAATCTATTTTTTAAATTTTTTAAAGCCCAAGTTTGCCACTGCTTTTGCCCCCTTTCACCATTTTTTCCTTTTTTTTGTCCTGCTTTTCATTATTTTTTCTACTTTTTTTTTGCCATGTTTTGCCCATTTTTACCCATTTAAGCTGCCTTTTCATTGTGCTCATTGTGCTCTTGTCAATTTTAGTCTCTCTTCACTTGTTTTTTTTGCCACATTTTAAACTTTTTTAACCATTTTTACCACCTGTAACTCATATTCTAATCAATTTTGCCACTATTTCTTCCCATTTTTGCCAATTTTCACCCATTTTTTGCCACTTTTTGCCAGTTTGTGAGTTTTGCCAATTCTGCCAGTTAATTCCCTTTTCACTCAATTTTTTGCCACATTTTTACTGATTTTTGACCACCTGTAACTCATTTATTATCATTTTTTTTTGCCATTTTCCACAATTTTTCCCTTTTTTTATCCTGCTTTGCTTTTTTCTGATTTTTCCCCATTTTTGCCATTTTTTGCTCCATTTGCCTATTTTAGTTACTCATTATTGCCACATTTTGACCTGTTTTTGACAATTTTTACCACCTGTATTTCATTTTTTAATCAATTCTGCCACTCTTCTCCCCACTTTTTTCTATTTCCCCCAAGTTTGGGCCTCTTTTATCCTGCTTTTTGCTTAACTCATTTTATGCAAATTTACTTTTTTTTTTTAAACCATTTTTACCACTTTTGGCTCATCGTTTTATTCAATTTTGCCACTTTTTCTCACAGTTTTTGGCAACTTTCACCCATGTTTTGCCACTTCTGTCCTGCTTTTGGACCATTTCACCACTTAAACTCATCTTTAGTGCCACTTTAACCCATTTTAGATTGTGGCTCTTGCAAAGGTATTTTTTCCTTTTTTTAAGATAATCTGGCTCTTTGGTTGAGCAGGGTTGAGTAACTCTGGAATAAAGGCTGCAGCTTCTTTAGTATTCTGTACTGTGAAAACTTGAGGGTTGGAATTTTTCTATGCTGAAGAAATTTGTTCTTGTAAACTTTCATTATTCTCTGCATTTCCACTGATAACCAAGCAGCTATTTAAAGATTATATTATATATGGATTCCTGATATTGCCCCGTATAATTTCATTTCTTGCTAAATCATGCAGCACTGCTGACAGGTATACCTGACGTAGGAGTGGACATTTTTGACATGATTAAAGGGCGTTTCAGTGAGAAATGCTGGCGTATGTTCCTTTAATGCCGTGACAGTAAAGGGTTAATGTGCAGAGTTGAAGAGAACAAAGTCAAAGTGTGATCTGAGCGTGTGCGTCCGTGTGTTCGTGGTTAAAATGATGTAAAAGACCGTCTTACACAGAAACCTGTAACTCTCATCATCTGACCCCTCCCACCCGACGCTCTGGAGTTCACCGCCGAGCAGATGTGGCGTGATGAGATCAGGTGACGGGGTGTATGAAGAGGCCTCCTTACAGCCCGGTTCCCCCCACACTCCCCCGCCCCTCCTTGGCCCGTCCTCTGAGCTCCATGAGGCCCGGCTGCCCGCTGCTTCCTGTGACAAGCCAAGCTGTCCGCTGACCGCTTCATTTCTGACGCTGGCACCAGAATCTCCGCCGCTCTGTGTGTGAGCGGGCGAGCGAGCGCGTGCCGAGCCTCCACACAGACTCACACCGGGCCGAGGGAACGCCGTCCAAGAAGAAGTCAGCGAGTTTCCAAACGACCAAACACCGGCTGCTCTCCGACTGTTTGCTCTTCTTCGTCTCATTGTGTTCCTGTTTGTCTTTCTTTCTTATTTCTTCTTCTCTTCTTAGTTTTCTTCTTCTCTTCTTAGTTTTCTTCTTCTTCTCTTCTTAGTTTTCTTCTTCTCTTCTTAGTTTTCTTCTTCTTCTCTTCTTAGTTTTCTTCTTCTCTTCTTAGTTTTCTACGTCTCTTCTTAGTTTTCTTCTTCTTCTCTTCTTAGTTTTCTTCTTCGTCTCTTCTTAGTTTTCTTCTTCTTCTCTTCTTAGTTTTCTTCGTCTCTTCTTAGTTTTCTTCTTCTCTTCATAGTTTTCTTCGTCTCTTCTTAGTTTTCTTCTTCTTCTCTTCTTAGTTTTCTTCTTCTCTTCGTAGTTTTCTTCGTCTCTTCTTAGTTTTCTTCTTCTCTTCGTAGTTTTCTTCGTCTCTTCTTAGTTTTCTTCTTCTCTTCTTAGTTTTCTTCTTCTCTTCTTAGTTTTCTTCTTCTCTTCGTAGTTTTCTTCGTCTCTTCTTAGTTTTCTTCTTCTCTTCGTAGTTTTCTTCGTCTCTTCTTAGTTTTCTTCTTCTCTTCTTAGTTTTCTTCTTCTTAGTTTTCTTCGTCTCCTCTTAGTTTTCTTCTTCTCTTCGTAGTTTTCTTCGTCTCTTCTTAGTTTTCTTCTTCTCTTCTTAGTTTTCTTCTTCTCTTCTTAGTTTTCTTTTTCTTCTCTTCTTAGTTTTCTTCTTCTTCTCTTCTTAGTTTTCTTCTTCTTCTCTTCGTAGTTTTCTTCGTCTCTTCTTAGTTTTCTTCTTCTTCTCTTCCTTGCTTAGTTTTCCATTGCTCTTGGCCAGTGTTTTTCTCTTTGTGACGTTCTCCTTTCTAATTTCTGGTTATTCTTTCTTCTCCATGTTTTCATGTTCTTACTTTTAGTTTAAAAAATTCCCTCCCTCATATATTTTTTTCTTTTCTCTTTCTCTTCACCCAAACACTTTTCTTCCTTTCTCCCTCTTGTTGATTTTTCAGTCTTTTTATTATTTTCCTTCTATCTTGATTTCTTGTTCTGTCTCCCTCTCTCGGTGCTGTCATGTTTTAGTTTGATATTTTTACTGGTGGGGATTCAAACAATTTGGTATCTGAACTACAGAGTCCCTAAAAGGACAACATAGTTTGTGGTTTATGCAGTTTTAAACATTTTTGGTGCTTATTTTGGACCAAAATCCCATAGTAAATAACCCTCTCTGGCTGAGTCCAAATATTAATGAATAAAAACTTTGAATTGTGGTTTAGTTTATGCTGTTTCTGTTTGAAAAAAAAGGGTATTTAATAGAAATGACCCATTTTTCCTGCTTTTATTTTTTTCGTCAGTCTGGTAGAATATATAAAACTGGAGCCGTCAGCATTAATCTAACCCCTAATTGGTGCATTAAATTTCTTTTAATTGTGATAAAGCTCATGCTTTAGTGCCTCTGACTGTGGTTAAAGGGATAGTTCAGTGTTTTAGAGGTTGGGTTGTGGAGGTCTTTGTTAATAACAGTGATTACAGTGACTGCTGGTCCTTTTTGTGCCCCGCTCTTTGGGATCTACCCAGCTCTAGAAACGTTCAGAGAGGATGGGAGAACAGCGCCACCTGGAGGTAATCCACATGCTGACGTCAGACTAACCGGTCTGTTTGGATTAGTTACAGTCTGAAACCAGAACCAACCCACCCAGGTATAGACCATGGAACAGAAACTCAGACCTCGGTCTGGACCCTGGTCTAGCCTTAGTTCCAACTCTTCTCCAGGACATTTCTGATGGAGGATAGCGGCCCACAGACGTCTGCAGCCTGCATCACTCCCCACCCAGAGTTCCCTGCCTGGCTAAATGTCAGTGTTTTACTGCAGTCTTCAACTTTCTGGAGGACAAACTGAAGAGACCGACCCCGACCACAAGAGCTGGATGGAAATGAGTCACCAGAGTACGTTTATGTCTGCGGCTTCATTCTGCTAATGGCTGATAATCAGACTGACTACAGAACCGTATGTTTACAGTGAGTCAGCTGTTTGAGGGGGAAGTGATCTGAAATAACAGGTTTGAGTTCAGTTTTTCTCTGACGAAGCCTGCAGACTCAAACAGCTGATCAGGAGATGACATCATTCTAAAGTGGAAGAAGACGTAGCCGAAGCTCGCACTGCAAAATAGAGCCAAACACAGAGGCGCTTCAAAAAGTTCCAACAGAGACAGCAGTATTTATTTACACCTAGAGAACGAGCCACGGCAACTCTGCCATGAATTTATAGTCTGCTTGAAAACCCGATGATGATGTGGATCTGCAGACGCGACACGCGTGTTTAAGGTCATGTTATAAAGAGGCCAGTCCCACACTGGGACCAGGATCCATGTGTGGGTGAAGGGGGGTCCATTAGATGTGCTCGCTGGCCTGTGAGATGTTGTATCCCTTTAATTAGGGCGGGGGCTTCAGGGTGAGGAGGAGGAGGAGGATGGTGTTTTAGTCTTTTGTCTAAAGCACAGGTGTCAAACTCAAGGCCCGGGGGCCAAATCTGGCCCATGGAATGATTATATCTGGCCCCCGAGATCGTATCTTATTTGTATTATCACTGGTCCACCAGTCTGAGGTCTGCAGATTTCCTCCAGTATAAAAATGTAAACTTCAATTGATTATTTAAAATTTCCTTGTCAAGCCATAAAAATTAGAAAAAGTAAAGAGTAAGAAAAATTAGATTAAAACTCAAAAATTGGGGGAAAAAATTAATTTGTATTTTATTTCATATTTTCGACTCAAACTTATGATTTTGACTTTTCATTTCATGCTTTGACATTTTCAACTCATAATTTGGACTTTATATGTTATATTTTTATCTTTTAGATTCCCAATTTAAACTTTAAGTCACATTTTGACCTTTTCAGCTCCTTACTTTGGCTTTTTAATCCCATATTTTGACTTTTAAACACATGATTTCAAATTTTTCTCATATGTTGACATTTGAAATTAATTTTTGTTACTTTTTATATCATATTTTGGCCTTTTACACTCCCAATTTTTTAAAAAAATCATATTTTTAAATTTCTTAAGTCATCATTTTGAATTCTAGCTCATATTTTGACATTTTTAACTCATAATTTTGGCTTTTTAATCCCATATTTTGAGCTATCAGACTCACAATTTAAAATACTATCTCATATTTTGACTTTTAAACTATGATTTCAACATTGATCTCATATTTTGACCTTTCAAACATATGATTTTAACTTTCTCCTCATATATTTTGCTCTTTAAAAACAATATTTTTCTATTTTTAATATCGTCTTCTGATCTTTGAACTAATAAAACTGAATTTTTATCTCAGATTTGAGCCTGTAAACTTATCATTTTTACTTTTTTGAATTTCTAAATGTTTTATCATCAGTGCTGTTTTTTTTCATATTTTATCACAGGTGAAAACGAGGTTGATTAGGTTAAATGTTGACCCTGTTAGGGTCTCAGGTTAGACCTAAATCCAGAATCCGCCCCCTGCTCTGATTGTTTTAAAGTTCCCACTAAGGAGACGGCCATCAGCCTTTAGTCAGAAATATGAAGACTGTCAGCGTTACTACAGTAATACTGACATGACTGAAGTCATGGATGCTACTCACTGTAGCTGTCTGTGCTCTCACAGTGATTAATCTGCTCCTTAATTCCTGATTTCACCTTAAAAACCCACAGAGAGCTCAGAGGAACAGGAGGCCTCCACAGCTGCTGGTACCAGATAAACACCTTCTTCCTCATATCCAACTTTAACTCTGGCTGCAGGTTTGCCTTGTCTGTTAAAGCTCCTGACTTTGTTTCAGAGTAAAGATAACGGAGGAGAGGGAAGGAGGGATGAGGGGAGATTCAGAAGGACAGAGGCAGAGAGGGTGAGTAGGAGGCAGGGATGGAGGGACGGACCGTTGGATGTGAGGAGGAGGATGGTGAAGGTGGGCGTTGCTCGGCTCTTTATAGCCATCATAAAAGTTTACACGCCTCCATCTCTCCTGATTCGCTGTTGACGGCAGATTTCAGAGAAAAAGTGTCGAAATGAAGCGAAGACGTCCACGGCCCGAGGTCAAACATCCTCAGTAATCAGAAAATACAGACTTATGGACGATGAAATGGGGCGTGAACGACCATAAGCGTGAAGACAATTACACCCTTCGGAAACCGTATATTTGTGGAGATAATTTGCGGAGGATTGTGCGTCTCGGACTCGGCGAGGTTAGGGAATCTTCTCTCTGCTTGAACTCTCCTTGAACTCAGATAAGGCCGCCTGAAACGGGACGTGGCTATCTGCCCCTGCATCTGGTTATTTTAGCTCCAATTTGCTGCCTAATGCCACAATTACCCTGATGGACGGCCGGAGTCACCCCTTTATCGTCTCTCTGTCTCCATCAGCAGCTTCAGAGGAGACGGCGTCTCAGAGGAAGGCCTGGAGGAGCTCAGCGATGGCGGGATGGAGCTCAGGAACTGCGTGTTTGTCCCATCGATGAGTGGCTGGATGAGACTTTGAGGACAAACAGATAAAGCATTCTGATAAAAGTGAATAAAGACTCTCCGTCTCCATAGCAGACGCCACGATGTTGTCATAAAAAGCTGATTCTTCTCAATAAATCGATAAATGATCGATAGATTAACTCCTGAATCGCTGTCCTCCCTACATTTATCCTGTTACTGACTCGTGTTTCTCTGTCATACCAAGGCGAGCCTTCATATTCACTCTACAGTCCCAGGACTGCTGTCTCCGTCTGTCTTGATCTTCTTCTTTAAAATCTAAATAATGCTTAAATTACAGAAACAAAAACCTTCTCTATGTATGATTATTAGTGTCATTAGTGCAACCAAACCAACCAAAACATAATCGTGAGCAAACAGACCAACCAGTAACAACTCTGATTATTTCTATTTAGCAGCGTTTTGCTATCTGGACAAAAGTATTCATCCAATTCCATCAAAGGGTTCTGAACTTCCTCTGACATTAATGTAAACACTAAAACTGCAGCAGGAGCTTCATGAATGGTTTCCATGGTAACAGCTGCATGCAAGCCTCACATCAGCAAGGCCAAGCTTCAGATGGAGTGGAGTAAAACACGCCGACACTGGACTGTGGAGTGACCAATCATCTTCTCTGTTTCAGTCAGATGGTGAGTCTGGGTCTGGAGGATGCTGGGAGAACGTTACCTGTCTGACTGAGGAGGGGTAATGGTATGAGGCTGTTTTTCAGGGTCTGGTCTAGACCCCTTATCTCCAGTGAAGCCTGATCTTGATGCTTCAGCAGACCAAGACCTTCTGGACAATGCTATGCTTCCAACTGTGTGGCAACAGTTTGGGGAAGACCCTTTTCTATTCCAGCAGGACTGTGACCCGGAGACCAGAGGAGGACTACGAAGACTAGAGTCCTGACCTCAACCCTATCCAGCGCCTTTGGGATGAACTGGATTGGAGATTGTGGTCCAGGTCTTCTGGTCCAACATCAGAGCCTGACCTCATAAATGCTCTACAGCAGTGATACTCAACATGTGGCTCTTTCATGTCTTAATTTTAAATATTATTCCCCCAGAAAACCTTAAAAAGGGAAACTTTTCCCCCTAATTTTTATTTTTTAATTTAATTTAATTTAATTTAATTTAATTTTTTACCATTTTTGCAACTTTTCACCCATTTAAGCTACTTTTGCAATTAAATACCCCTTTCTGTATTGACACTTATTGACACTTTTTTCTAACTTTTTACCCACTTTGCCACTTTTAACCACTTTTCCCCACATTTTCACCCATGTAAGCTACCTTTTGTCATTTGATACCACTTTTTCCCTAGTTTTTGCCCATTTTAGCCACTTCTTTTGCCACTTTTTTCCCATTTTTGCCCTTTGTCACCATTTTTTTTTGCCACTTTTCACCCATTTAAGCTACCTTTTGCTACTAAATACCAGATTTTTCAAACTTCTTGCCCATTTTGACACCTTTTTGCAACTTTTTACCCAATTTTGTTGCCCCTTTTCACCACTTTTTGCCGCTTTCCACCCATTTAAGCTACCTTTTGCAATTAAATACCACCTGTTTTCCTACTTATTGCCCATTTTTGCCGCTTCTTTTGCCACTTTTATTCCATTTAAACTACCTATTGCCATCAGTTACCACTTGTTTCTCTTATTTTTACCTGTTTTTGACACTTTTTTTTGCCAGTTTTATCCTGTTTTGTTGCCCCTTTGTCACCATTTTTTTTCCAGAATTTTCCCCCATTTAAGCTACCTTTTGTCATTAAATACCACTTCTTTTTGCCACTTTAATCCCATTTTTGCCCTTTTTCACCCTTTTCAGCTACCTTTAGCCACTAAATACCACTTGTTTCTCTGTTTCTAAACCCGCTTTTGCCACTCTTGACCACTTTTTGCCCATTTTAGTCACTTTTCACTGATTTTTTGCCACATTTGGACCATTTTATGTCACCTATAACTCATTTTTCCCACTTCTCACCCATTGTTTACTACTCTCTGACCCCTTTTTCACTTTCCTCCCCATTTTCCCCCTTTTCACCTCAGTGTTTGCCCCTTTTTGCCTATTTTTGCCTCATTTAACTTATTGTCACCTCTTAGATTGTGGCTCTTGCGAAGGTATTTTTCAACAATTTGGCTCTTTGGATGAGCAGGGTTGAGTAACACTGCTCTCCAGAGTGAATGGACTCACATTCCCACAGAAGAATGGAGGCTGTTAGGGCTGCGAAAAGGGGACTGACTCCACATTAAAGTACATGGATCTGGATAATATCATTACAGTCCCTGTTGGTGTAATGGTCAGGCGGCTGAATACTTTTGTCCATGTAGTGTATCTCAGAAATGCTTTGACAGATTTTCTTAACTCACAGATGAAGTGATTAATGCTGGAGGTGCTTTCAGGGATCTGTTGTGAAGGTTTTGGATGTAAAAGGCCTCGTGGTCACCCTTTGGTTATAAAAGAAACCAGCCCGGCCTTTCCCGTCCACCCATCGCTGTCTGACAAACGTCCTGAGTCCTGACGCGTCACTTAGGAGCTTGTTGAAACGTGAGGGTAGCATCGCCAGATAACTTTCTCTCCTTCTTGTGATTCTCTAAAATAAATAGACGTCTGACTCTGTGTGCCCCCACCTGCTCTCCTTCTAATTTTTCATTCTTATTGACTTTATTTGTCATAATAAAAGTGACTAAATAAAAATGATAATGCTGCAAATAGAAAACTGTCTGCCTTGGTGATGTGACTCTGTCCCGTTGGATACGATGGCTGAGATTTTTAAATGTTAGAGAAAAGAGGAGCTGCAGCCTTCCTCTCATGAAGTGGAGGGAACAGAAACATCCGTCTGCCTCCTCTCTGCGTGCCCAGACTCCTCTCAGCGATGAAGAGCAGCCCCCTGTCGTCCTCTTCATCACGCCGTGGCGTCGTGCCCTCGCCGGGCCGTGACTGGGACAGGGATGAGTGGCGGTAAAGGACAAACTCATGGACACCAGTTGGGCTCTCAGAACCAGCTCACATTATTACCCCCAACAGAAGCCCGGCGATGGCGGGAGCCAGCAGCCCGGCCCCGGCTCGGCGTCGGGGGGGCCTCGGAAACAGATGGCCCCCCCCAGCAAGACATTAGCAGCAGAGCTCCGAAAACATCTTGAAGCTCCCGTCAGCAGACAGAGACGGCGGTCAGGAGGATAATGTGAGGAGGTCAGACATAAACGGTGAAACGAGCGGCGAGGAGAACAACAGCTGTTGGAAATTAGACAGCCATGATCCTGTTACAGTCGGTTACATATCCACAGAGTGATACTCAACACGCTGCACGCATAAACGGCGAGCTGCAGAGGCTTTATACGGACGAATCAGACGCCAGAGAAAGGGAACAACCAGCCAATCAACGAACACATCCACCCAAGTCTAAACAGGACAATCAAACACAATCTGATCGACTCCTGCTCATCAGGATCTACAGGTCTACGTCAGACCGCTACCGGAGCGGTCTGGGCAACACCAGCAGAGTCCAGCACTGATTCAACGCCGCAGCTCAGGTCCAAGACACGGTCTACATTCTGGACCAGAGTGGAATAGGAGAACCCCTGCTGGGCTTTGAAAACTAAGTCCCAGTCTCACAGCTGAACCCAAGACTGGAGAAGCTGTCATCAGCTGAGCGGCGTGGTCACTAACCTTACAAAGCAGATGGACCAATCAGAGTCCATGTCTGTACACAGGCTGGTCCGTCTGTGAGAGCTCCAGTCTGAAACGGCTGTACCCAGTCTCAGAAAGAACAGACCAATCAGCGTGAACGACCAGAACGAGCCAGGGTTTAGCTGCACTGGAGACCGACAGCGATGGCTGCCACAGGTGTGGCGGTTAGCTCTGATGTAGCTTCATAACCTTTGTAGAGGCAGTAAAAAAGAATTAAAATGCAAGACACCACACAATCAATAATTATCTGTGGGATAGCTTTAGCACGGCTCTGCTCCTTACCAGCCCTGGCATGAGTTTGATCCACCAACAAGCTCCACTGTTAATAAACTAAGGGTGTTCTCACATCAACGTCTGTGTTTCTGTCCCATCTGTAGCTTCTATGTAGAATCAAATAATGAAGCAGTCATGCCACCATCACATCGTTGATTCACTACCAACAGTGGAGCGGTAAGGCTAGTCTGAGGTCTCCTGATCAGAGACTTTATCAGCGGGAAAGGAGAAGGCCGGATGGATCCTGGAGCCATGACAGCGCTGACTCAGCAGAGAAGGTGAGTGATGTGTGTCACACACCTTCAGGTGGCGCTGTTCGTCCACCCTCTCTGCAAACAGTCTGAAAGTTTCTTTATTTTTGTTTTTTTCCAGTTGGACCCTGAGAACCTCGTCAGTCAGACATCTGGTCTCTCTGCTCTTCAACGGCTCATTTTTGTTTTGAATTTCTTTTTCTGGTTCTGGAATTTCCCGTCATCGATGCGAAGGCCTGAACCTTTTAAAATAATGCTTTCACACAAGGCACGAGCCAGATCGTGGTTCAGATTGGTCCGGACCGAGACCACCTCTGTTGGTCAGACTGTGGATCGGGTAAGGTTTCACACCTGGCACTGAGATCCAGGTCAAACTGAAAAGTATGAAAGTCTGGACCAAAGCCCCCTGTGACAGCGCTTACTGCTGAGCTCAGGTTACTGAGCATGCCTACTACCTCACTCTGCCACGTTGATCTGATTGGCTCATACTGAATGTGACAGACAGAACATTTGTCCAATCACCTTCTGAGAATTTCCGGTAAAGTCCTGCCCCTCCCAAACTCTCTGACTGGGAGGTTTCCTAGATGAAAGTGAGATATATCCATAACACAGATTTATGGAAGTCCATCTGGCCTGCCAGGTTATGTGGTTACACCCTGGACCAGCCAATCAGAGGGGTGACCTAGAGAAACAGACACTCACTTCTGTGGGCAATTTAGAGACACTGATTGACCTAATGAGCCTGTTTTTGACCAGTTTTTTAATGCGTGTCATATTTGGATATTTTCTTTAAATGACATACAGAACAGACAGAATAAGCAGTACTGTTCATAAATAAGTACAGCACACTTAACCTTCATCTCTCCCCACAGGTGGTCTGAACCTGTGTGTGTTTAGGATGTCATGACAGGACCAGAGAGTCCGGTTTGACACCCGTGGCCTTCTAGAGTCCGGACGCCCCCCATGGAGACCAGAGAGAGGTGTCACCTTCATCGCCACATCTCCAGGAGAGAATCCAGCACATAAAACCACAAACACGCCGATGGAAAGGATCGGTGTCAGGAACTAGACCGATCTGTTCTCTCACATTTCAACAGCGCTGTGAGGTTACACCTCAGTGGAAACACGCCGTTAAATTTGGTCTTAAACCAAATTAAAGCTTCTAATTTCTTGCTGCAGATCATCCGAGAGCTCAGAGATCAACGAGGAGTCAGGAGACAATCTGTCCGGCAGCCGTCCGGCGGCTGCAGACTCCCGAGGGGGAAGAAGTCTTTGCCTTCTTTCCAGGCACGACTTCCAAGGACGACGTGCTGCCTCGGGGGTGGAGCATGCGTTTGTGTCAGCGGCGCTCCCGGAGCAGCCGGTGTCTCTGCTGACGGGTGATAAAGTTTGAAAAACCGACCAGGAGCTGCAGGCAGGTGTGGAGAGGAAGTCCAGGAATAGACAGACCCTCTGTTCACAAGTCTCATGTCTCATCTCAGGTGGGTTTGTTTGTTAGTTTGATTGTTAGTGATGTTGGGAGTGATCCGGATCACGGTCTGGATCCAGGAATGTTTTAAAGGATTGTCACTTTTGGGAGCTAGGGCTGATGGCGGAGGTCTGCGCTCTCTCAGTGCTTTTCTAGTTGGTGTCAGAACCGATGTCATAATTGTTCCGTTCAAGTTTGAGGGATTTACTGAAATGCTGGGATCATTTGCTGTTTGGATATTTTAGGGAATTTGCTTGGGAGCTATTAAACTATTTTAATGAAATTAAGAGGATGTGTGTGGATATTTTGGAGGGTTTCATGGCTTTAAATTAATTTAATTTTTTTTTAATTTTCTTGGGAATATGGGAAAATTATTACCACATTTTTGAGAAGTTGGATTGGGAATTTGGGGTTCAGGATTGTCCTTTGATTTTTTCAGCATTTTTCTTAGAAAACTTTAGGGGGTTGGAGTTATTTCAATCATTTTCATGGAATTTTGGAGAATCTTTCCTGAAAATGTCTAGAATTTGCCAAGAAATTGAAGGGGGAATTTACTTTCATATTTGGGGGATTTGCTTGAAAATTTTCAGGAATTTGCATGGAATTTTGGGGGAAATTTTATTGGAATTTTCAGGCTTAATGAGGAAGTTTCACTGAAAGATTGGAGCACTATCTAAAGAAATATTTGGGTACTTTAAAAATATGTTTAAGAATTTTAAACAACATTTTTATAATCATGTAATTTTTGAGGTTTTAGAAAAGAAGTTTTCAAAGAAATTCCTGTTCAACAGGAATTTTTGCTACTTTTGGACCATTTTATGCCAACTATAACTCATTTTTTTGTAATTTCTCACCCATTTTTTGCTACTTTCTGACTCTTTTCCATTTTTTCTCCCCATTTTTGCCATTTTTCATCCTTTTTTGCCTCTTTTTGACCACTTTTGCCGACTTTTACTTCTTTTTATTGCCACTTCAAGCTGTTTTTGCCACTTTTCACCACTTAGTTTGTGGCTCTTGCAAAGGCTGTTTTCAACAGTTTGGCTCTTTGGTTGAGCAGGGTTGAGTAACACTGCTTTATATGCAAAAAAATTAAAGTGTATCAGTTATATAAAATGTGAAAATATTAAACATACTTTAAAGATTTACAGCACAGAGAGGATTCCTGCTTTATTAAGATCCATCCTCCTCTGCAGATGCTCAAACACACACGCTGAAGATCTCCTCATCCTCACAGCTCTCTGTCATAACCCCCCACCCCAACACTCAAACACCCACACATTTTCACCCTCTGCTTCTCCCAAATCTTACCCCCCCCCGCCACACACACACACACACACACACACACACACACACATAGAACCCAGCACACACACCTCCTCGACCAAACTGCTTGAGCCACTTGCCTGCCAGGGAGGCAAGATGGCCCTCCGGCCCTCCAGCCAATCAGACAGCTTGGCTCGCACGGGAGATCACAGGCCAGCTGATCCCGCCTCCCGACGCCTTTCTTCATCTGCTCTTCTGGAAATATTTGGACGAAAATGCAACATCCCCAAGATCGAGCCGAGACGGGGGGGGGGGGTAGAGGGCTGAATGTTTTAAGAGTATGTCAAGCAAATCACTGCAATATCCCAGGATGTGTTTTTGGTCTATACGTTTGTAAGACATTCTCAGACAGCAGAAGTGAAAATGTATCATTTTTTTAAATAAAAGGAGAAAGACGGCTGGAGGAGAAGGGGGCCACCACACATTTATCTAGAATTAAAGCCCAGTTGTTGGTCGAAGATCCTCTGCAGGGTTTCTGTCTGAGATCAAGATGATCAAACATGATGACTGAGTTTGCAGCTGCATGTTTTTGTGAATTTCTAACGATGAGGCCTCAGGTTCTCGCTGTGTTTCTATCCACAGAGATTTTCATGACGCCTCGACCAGCAGAATAAGCTTCAGCTCACAGATTACAAACAGCACAGAGGACAATAAGCCAAGGAGTGCGCTCTGATCCGCTCACCGGGTATCCGCTGTGACACTCTCACCCTGTTTGCGTTCGCGCCTGCAGCTGGCCGTGGAAACGCTGATCATGCTAAGTGGCATGTGGCTGAGCTGCACAAAAACACGCTCCACTGGCTCCACCTTCACCCTCGCTGTTTGCTCCTTCAGAAAGAAAATCAGACGAGGGAGGAGAGAGATTTTCCAAATGAGAGATCCAGCAGCACGCCTTCTTGACTGTCATCATTTCCTTCATGTGCACATCAGTAATCACCTCCATAGAAAATATATCTGAGAGTTTTAACGGTTGCTTGGAGTCGCCGTCACGCCACAGGAGGAACTCTGGATGATGACAGGAAGTGATTTCTGCAGAGAGGAACTCATCAGAATGACAAAGTTTGTGCTCTACCAACCTGCCTAAATGTGGCAGAACAACAAACAATCCTGATCTCCTTCTGAGTCCTGACAGAGGTAAGACAGTCAGGAAACAAGTCTGAAAAGCTCAGAGAGAAACAGTGGCGTACAGGGGTTAAAGCCTTAGAGACAGACGACGCTCCTGTATGGTCAGTTTCCACCAAGAAGTCTGGTTTGGTCCGGTCCAGTTCTGTCCTGGTCTAGCTCATTAAACTCTGGTCTTGCCCGTGTTTCCTCTGCTGATGTCTCTCCAGTCTCTCCTGTTGTGATGGAAAATCCGTCTCTTTTTAGAGATCCAGGTCATGTGGCTCAGATCAGTAGAGCTGGTTTCTGTTCATCTGGTTCCAGGTTGTCTTTTTAAATGTGGATTAAATGGACAAAGATGGAGGAAAGGAAACTGGCACTCAAACAGGAGCTAGCTACAGTGGCTCACATTAAAGAACCGTTTAGAAAACAGACTCATTCATGAACAGCTCATAACTCCTCAATCATTCCAGAGTGAGAGTAGAAAAAGGACCAATCAGAGTTAGAGTAGAGACAGGACCAATCAGAGGTAGAGTAGAGACGGGACCAATCAGAGTTACAGTAGACACGGGACCAATCAGAGTTACAGTAGACACGGGACCAATCAGAGTTACAGTAGAGACGGGACCAATCAGAGTGAGAGTAGAGACGGGACCAATCAGAGTTACAGTAGAGACGGGACCAATCAGAGTGAGAGTAGAGACGGGACCAATCAGAGTTACAGTAGAGACGGGACCAATCAGAGGTAGAGTAGAGATGGGACCAATCAGAGTTACAGTAGAGACGGGACCAATCAGAGTTACAGTAGAGACGGGACCAATCAGAGTTACAGTAGACACGGGACCAATCAGAGTTACAGTAGAGACGGGACCAATCAGAGTTACAGTAGAGACGGGACCAATCAGAGTGAGAGTAGAGACGGGACCAATCAGAGTTACAGTAGAGACGGGACCAATCAGAGGTAGAGTAGAGATGGGACCAATCAGAGTTACAGTAGAGACGGGACCAATCAGAGTTACAGTAGAGACGGGACCAATCAGAGTTACAGTAGAGACGGGACCAATCAGAGTTACAGTAGAGACGGGACCAATCAGAGTTACAGTAGACACGGGACCAATCAGAGTAAGAGTAGAGACGGGACCAATCAGAGTTAGAGTAGAGACGGGACCAATCAGAGTTAGAGTAGAGACGGGACCAATCAGAGTCACAGTAGAGACGGGACCAATCAGAGTTACAGTAGAGACGGGACCAATCAGAGTTAGAGTAGAGACGGGACCAATCAGAGTTAGAGTAGAGACGGGACCAATCAGAGTTACAGTAGAGACGGGACCAATCAGAGTTAGAGTAGAGACGGGACCAATCAGAGGTAGAGTAGAGACGGGACCAATCAGAATGAGAGTAGAGACGGGACCAATCAGAGGTAGAGTAGAGACAGGACCAATCAGAGTTACAGTAGAAACGGGACCAATCAGAGTAAGAGTAGAGACGGGACCAATCAGAGTGAGAGTAGAGACTGGACCAATCAGAGGTAGAGTAGAGTCGGGACCAATCAGAATGAGAGTAGAGACGGGACCAATCAGAGGTAGAGTAGAGACGGGACCAATCAGAGTTACAGTAGAGACGGGACCAATCAGAGTTACAGTAGAGACGGGACCAATCAGAATTACAGTAGAGACGGGACCAATCAGAGGTAGAGTAGAGACAGGACCAATCAGAGGTAGAGTAGAGACGGGACAAATCAGAGGTAGAGTAGAGACGGGACCAATCAGAGTGAGAGTAGAGATGGGACCAATCAGAGTGAGAGTAGAGACTGGACCAATCAGAGGTAGAGTAGAGTCGGGACCAATCAGAATGAGAGTAGAGACGGGACCAATCAGAGGTAGAGTAGAGACAGGACCAATCAGAGTAAGAGTAGAGACGGGACCAATCAGAGGTACAGTAGAGACGGGACCAATCAGAGTGAGAATAGAGACGGGACCAATCAGAATTACAGTAGAGACGGGACCAATCAGAGGTAGAGTAGAGACAGGACCAATCAGAGTAAGAGTAGAGATGGGACCAATCAGACTTAAGGGAGAGACGGGACCAATCAGAGTTAGAGTAGAGACGGGACCAATCAGAGGTAGAGTAGAGACGGGACCAATCAGAGTAAGAGTAGAGACAGGACCAATCAGAGTTAGAGTAGAGACAGGACCAATCAGAGTTAGAGTAGAGACGGGACCAATCAGAGTGAGAGTAGAGACGGGACCAATCAGAATTACAGTAGAGACGGGACCAATCAGAGGTAGAGTAGAGACAGGACCAATCAGAGTAAGAGTAGAGACAGGACCAATCAGAGGTAGAGTAGAGACAGGACCAATCAGAGTAAGAGTAGAGATGGGACCAATCAGAGTTAGAGTAGAGACGGGACCAATCAGAGTGAGAGTAGAGACTGGACCAATCAGAGGTAGAGTAGAGACGGGACCAATCAGAGTTACAGTAGAGACTGGACCAATCAGAGTAAGAGTAGAGACGGGACCAATCAGAGGTAGAGTAGAGACGGGACCAATCAGAGTGAGAGTAGAGACGGGACCAATCAGAGGTAGAGTAGAGACAGGACCAATCAGAGTAAGAGTAGAGATGGGACCAATCAGACTTAAGGGAGAGACGGGACCAATCAGAGGTAGAGTAGAGACGGGACCAATCAGAGTTAGAGTAGAGACGGGACCAATCAGACTTAAGGGAGAGACGGGACCAATTAGAGGTAGAGTAGAGACAGGACCAATCAGAGGTAGAGTAGAGATGGGACCAATCAGACTTAAGGGAGAGACGGGACCAATCAGAGTTGGAGTAGAGACGGGACCAATCAGAGTAAGAGTAGAGATGGGACCAATCAGACTTAAGGGAGAGACGGGACCAATCAGAGTAAGAGTAGAGATGGGACCAATCAGAGTAAGAGTAGAGATGGGACCAATCAGACTTAAGGGAGAGATGGGACCAATCAGACTTAAGGGAGAGACGGGACCAATCAGAGTTGGAGTAGAGACGGGACCAATCAGAGTAAGAGTAGAGACGGGACCAATCAGAGTAACAGTAGAGACGGGACCAATCAGAGGTAGAGTAGAGACGGGACCAATCAGAGGTAGAGTAGAGACGGGACCAATCAGAGTAAGAGTAGAGATGGGACCAATCAGACTTAAGGGAGAGACGGGACCAATCAGAGGTAGAGTAGAGACGGGACCAATCAGAGTGAGAGTAGAGACGGGACCAATCAGAATTACAGTAGAGACGGGACCAATCAGAATTACAGTGGAGACGGGACCAATCAGAGGTAGAGTAGAGACGGGACCAATCAGAGTGAGAGTAGAGACTGGACCAATCAGAGGTAGAGTCGGGACCAATCAGAATGAGAGTAGAGACGGGACCAATCAGAGGTAGAGTAGAGACAGGACCAATCAGAGTTAGAGTAGAGACGGGACCAATCAGAGTGAGAGTAGAGACGGGACCAATCAGAATTACAGTAGAGACGGGACCAATCAGAGGTAGAGTAGAGACAGGACCAATCAGAGTAAGAGTAGAGACGGGACCAATCAGACTTAAGGGAGAGACGGGACCAATCAGAGGTAGAGTAGAGTCGGGACCAATCAGAATGAGAGTAGAGACGGGACCAATCAGAGGTAGAGTAGAGACAGGACCAATCAGAGTTAGAGTAGAGACGGGACCAATCAGAGTGAGAGTAGAGACGGGACCAATCAGAATTACAGTAGAGACGGGACCAATCAGAGGTAGAGTAGAGACAGGACCAATCAGAGTTAGAGTAGAGACGGGACCAATCAGAGTGAGAGTAGAGACTGGACCAATCAGAGGTAGAGTAGAGTCGGGACCAATCAGAATGAGAGTAGAGACGGGACCAATCAGAGTTGGAGTAGAGACGGGACCAATCAGAGGTAGAGTAGAGACGGGACCAATCAGAGTTACAGTAGAGACGGGACCAATCAGAGGTAGAGTAGAGACGGGACCAATCAGAGTTAGAGTAGAGACGGGACCAATCAGAGGTAGAGTAGAGACGGGACCAATCAGAGGTAGAGTAGAGACGGGACCAATCAGAGTTAGAGTAGAGACGGGACCAATCAGAATTACAGTAGAGACGGGACCAATCAGAGGTAGAGTAGAGACAGGACCAATCAGAGTAAGAGTAGAGACGGGACCAATCAGAGTGAGAGTAGAGACTGGACCAATCAGAGGTAGAGTAGAGTCGGGACCAATCAGAATGAGAGTAGAGACGGGACCAATCAGAGGTAGAGTAGAGACAGGACCAATCAGAGTAAGAGTAGAGACGGGACCAATCAGAGTTAGAGTAGAGACGGGACCAATCAGAGTGAGAGTAGAGACGGGACCAATCAGAATTACAGTAGAGACGGGACCAATCAGAGGTAGAGTAGAGACAGGACCAATCAGAGTTAGAGTAGAGACGGGACCAATCAGAGTGAGAGTAGAGACTGGACCAATCAGAGGTAGAGTAGAGTCGGGACCAATCAGAATGAGAGTAGAGACGGGACCAATCAGAGTTGGAGTAGAGACGGGACCAATCAGAGGTAGAGTAGAGACGGGACCAATCAGAGTTACAGTAGAGACGGGACCAATCAGAGGTAGAGTAGAGACGGGACCAATCAGAGTTAGAGTAGAGACGGGACCAATCAGAGGTAGAGTAGAGACGGGACCAATCAGAGTTAGAGTAGAGACGGGACCAATCAGAGGTAGAGTAGAGACGGGACCAATCAGATTTAGAGTAGAGACGGGACCAATCAGAGGTAGAGTAGAGACAGGACCAATCAGAGTAAGAGTAGAGACGGGACCAATCAGAGTGAGAGTAGAGACTGGACCAATCAGAGGTAGAGTAGAGTCGGGACCAATCAGAATGAGAGTAGAGACGGGACCAATCAGAGTGAGAGTAGAGACGGGACCAATCAGAGGTAGAGTCGGGACCAATCAGAATGAGAGAGACGGGACCAATCAGAGGTAGAGTAGAGACAGGACCAATCAGAGTAGAGAGGGACCAATCAGAGTGAGAGTAGAGACAGGACCAATCAGAATTACAGTAGAGACGGGACCAATCAGAGTGAGAGTAGAGACAGGACCAATCAGAGTAGAGTAGAGGGGACCAATCAGAATGAGAGTAGAGACGGGACCAATCAGAGGTAGAGTAGAGACAGGACCAATCAGAGTAAGAGTAGAGACAGGACCAATCAGAGTTAGAGTAGAGACGGGACCAATCAGAGTGAGAGTAGAGACGGGACCAATCAGAGTTACAGTAGAGACGGGACCAATCAGAGTAAGAGTAGAGATGGGACCAATCAGAGTTAGAGTAGAGACGGGACCAATCAGAGTAAGAGTAGAGATGGGACCAATCAGACTTAAGGGAGAGACGGGACCAATCAGAGGTAGAGTAGAGACGGGACCAATCAGAGTGAGAGTAGAGACGGGACCAATCAGAATTACAGTAGAGACGGGACCAATCAGAATTACAGTGGAGACGGGACCAATCAGAGGTAGAGTAGAGACGGGACCAATCAGAGTGAGAGTAGAGACTGGACCAATCAGAGGTAGAGTCGGGACCAATCAGAATGAGAGTAGAGACGGGACCAATCAGAGGTAGAGTAGAGACAGGACCAATCAGAGTTAGAGTAGAGACGGGACCAATCAGAGTGAGAGTAGAGACGGGACCAATCAGAATTACAGTAGAGACGGGACCAATCAGAGGTAGAGTAGAGACAGGACCAATCAGAGTAAGAGTAGAGACGGGACCAATCAGACTTAAGGGAGAGACGGGACCAATCAGAGGTAGAGTAGAGTCGGGACCAATCAGAATGAGAGTAGAGACGGGACCAATCAGAGGTAGAGTAGAGACAGGACCAATCAGAGTAAGAGTAGAGACGGGACCAATCAGAGTTAGAGTAGAGACGGGACCAATCAGAGTGAGAGTAGAGACGGGACCAATCAGAATTACAGTAGAGACGGGACCATTCAGAGGTAGAGTAGAGACAGGACCAATCAGAGTTAGAGTAGAGACGGGACCAATCAGAGTGAGAGTAGAGACTGGACCAATCAGAGGTAGAGTAGAGTTGGGACCAATCAGAATGAGAGTAGAGACGGGACCAATCAGAGGTAGAGTAGAGACAGGACCAATCAGAGTAAGAGTAGAGACAGGACCAATCAGAGTTAGAGTAGAGACGGGACCAATCAGAGTGAGAGTAGAGACGGGACCAATCAGAATTACAGTAGAGACGGGACCAATCAGAGTAAGAGTAGAGACGGGACCAATCAGAGTTAGAGTAGAGACGGGACCAATCAGAGTAAGAGTAGAGATGGGACCAATCAGACTTAAGGGAGAGACGGGACCAATCAGAGGTAGAGTAGAGACGGGACCAATCAGAGTGAGAGTAGAGACGGGACCAATCAGAATTACAGTAGAGACGGGACCAATCAGAATTACAGTGGAGACGGGACCAATCAGAGGTAGAGTAGAGACAGGACCAATCAGAGTTAGAGTAGAGACGGGACCAATCAGAGTGAGAGTAGAGACTGGACCAATCAGAGGTAGAGTAGAGTCGGGACCAATCAGAATGAGAGTAGAGACGGGACCAATCAGAGGTAGAGTAGAGACAGGACCAATCAGAGTTAGAGTAGAGACGGGACCAATCAGAGGTAGAGTAGAGACGGGACCAATCAGAGGTAGAGTAGAGACGGGACCAATCAGAGTGAGAGTAGAGACGGGACCAATCAGAGGTAGAGTAGAGACAGGACCAATCAGAGTAAGAGTAGAGATGGGACCAATCAGACTTAAGGGAGAGACGGGACCAATCAGAGGTAGAGTAGAGACGGGACCAATCAGAGTTAGAGTAGAGATGGGACCAATCAGACTTAAGGGAGAGACGGGACCAATCAGAGGTAGAGTAGAGACAGGACCAATCAGAGGTAGAGTAGAGATGGGACCAATCAGACTTAAGGGAGAGACGGGACCAATCAGAGGTAGAGTAGAGACGGGACCAATCAGAGTTAGAGTAGAGATGGGACCAATCAGACTTAAGGGAGAGACGGGACCAATCAGAGGTAGAGTAGAGACAGGACCAATCAGAGGTAGAGTAGAGATGGGACCAATCAGACTTAAGGGAGAGACGGGACCAATCAGAGTTGGAGTAGAGACGGGACCAATCAGAGGTAGAGTAGAGACAGGACCAATCAGAGTTAGAGTAGAGACGGGACCAATCAGAGGTAGAGTAGAGACGGGACCAATCAGAGGTAGAGTAGAGACGGGACCAATCAGAGTTAGAGTAGAGACGGGACCAATCAGAGTGAGAGTAGAGACGGGACCAATCAGAGTTAGAGTAGAGACGGGACCAATCAGAGTTAGAGTAGAGACGGGACCAATCAGAGTTAGAGTAGAGACGGGACCAATCAGAGTTACAGTAGAGACGGGACCAATCAGAGTTACAGTAGAGACGGGACCAATCAGAGTTAGAGTAGAGACGGGACCAATCAGAGTTACAGTAGAGACGGGACCAATCAGAGTTAGAGTAGAGACGGGACCAATCAGAGTTACAGTAGACACGGGACCAATCAGAGTTACAGTAGAGTCGGGACCAATCAGAATGAGAGTAGAGACGGGACCAATCAGAGTTACAGTAGACACGGGACCAATCAGAGTTACAGTAGAGACGGGACCAATCAGAGTTAGAGTAGAGACGGGACCAATCAGAGGTAGAGTAGAGACGGGACCAATCAGAGTTACAGTAGAGACGGGACCAATCAGAGTTACAGTAGAGACGGGACCAATCAGAGTTAGAGTAGAGACGGGACCAATCAGAGGTAGAGTAGAGACAGGACCAATCAGAGTTAGAGTAGAGACGGGACCGATCAGAGGTAGAGTAGAGACGGGACCGATCAGAGGTAGAGTAGAGACGGGACCAATCAGAGTGAGAGTAGAGACGGGACCAATCAGAGTTACAGTAGAGACGGGACCAATCAGAGTTAGAGTAGAGACGGGACCAATCAGAGTTACAGTAGAGACGGGACCAATCAGAGTTACAGTAGAGATGGGACCAATCAGAGTTACAGTAGAGACAGGACCAATCAGAGTGAGAGTAGAGACGGGACCAATCAGAGGTAGAGTAGAGACGGGACCAATCAGAGGTAGAGTAGAGACGGGACCAATCAGAGTTAGAGTAGAGACGGGACCAATCAGAGGTAGAGTTGAGACGGGACCAATCAGAGGTAGAGTTGAGACGGGACCAATCAGAGTGAGAGTAGAGTCTGGACCAATCAGAGGTAGAGTAGAGTCGGGACCAATCAGAGTGAGAGTAGAGTCTTACTGGTCTGGGAGGGATGTGTGTGTGATTATGATGAAGTGGTTCAACAGCAATTACAGCGGCGGCGGCGGCGAGTGATGGCGATGAGACGCCAGCAGTTTAGACGGTCGTTTGTGAGGCGCTGTGATTGTGTGTGTGCGCTGCAGCTGGGCTCTGTTTTAATGCAGTAATTGATAGACTCTGCCAGTCAGTAGTGGGATCAGAATTCAAACCCAAATCATCATCATTAGGAAGCCCTCTAATTGCTGCGTCCGCTGCACATCAGCCGGTTTGTTTCTCATTATAAAATTACACTCGTCTTATCCGTCTCATCAGCTGCATCCATCAGGACAGACACGGAGGCCCCGCCTACGAGTTAAAGACAAAGTTATTCTATTCTCATCACAGTCAGACTGAGGCTGTCGTCATGTTTGATGCATCCTATAGTCTGGAACGAGACTATGTCTAAGAGTCAGGCTAAATATGTGACATCAGTCATAAAAACATGGAGCACTGTTTCCTACAGTTGCCTTGGTAATGTTGTATTTCGGGGTTTATGTCAGCTGTGAGACAGACTTTGTGCTGATTGGGTCGTCAGCTCTGCGGATGATGATTGTTCAGTGTGTGACTGGATAACAGAGGGTCAAGGACCGGAACACAACGACGGACGGAGCTGGAGGCCAGGAGAGGCAGTGTCAGAGTAGGAGGAAGTCATTTCTGCAGATTCTCTTTAGTGACCATGGTTGACCTTGTTTTTATTTAACACTTCTACCAGAGTGAACAGATCTGTACATGGCAACTGTTTCGTCTCTGTGTGTTCAACCAGAAATGATCGCGTCAGAGCCCAGACAACAACGACTGACTTCATGACTGTGTTCGTGTCTTCTGCTCTTCTACTACCACTGTGAACAACTAAAGGTCATGAAGAACAGCAGGCAGGAGACCAACCCTCCTCCACCCCAGCATCCGCCCGTTGGCTCCGGCTGGGGGTTTTAGCTGCTATCTTATCACTCCTCAGATTCTGTATGTAAAATCTCTGAGGAGGGATTAAGTTGGAGCCTGACGCCGAAAACAAACTTTAACTGGAGATTATTGACAGAAATAAAACATTTTACAAAACTGAGTGACGAGGGTTTCTGTGTTGCCATTGTGTCAAACATGTCGATAATGTTGGCCCTTTACTAAAATCCTCACACGTCTGACTGTACCGCAACGTTAAACTGGATTAAACCGCCTGTTTGTCTCTGTTCAGGCTGCTGCAGTCTCATAAAACTACCTGAGCTGAATCTGCAGGAGTTAAAATCGCAAAGTGGTCCTCCTCAAAGAGGATTTTGGTGGCTGAAACGGTTCCCAATTAGAGAATATTAATGATTGTTAAATGTGCATATGCTGTAGCTGGAGAATGGGAAGGTTAATGGACAGGCAGCGTCACAGCATCACATTTATCAGTTTCTATTTATCTCTCCTTGGGAGGTGGCAGCTTTACAGTAAATACCTTCTGTCCCTCTAATTTCCTAATGATGGAGATAATGATGGAGAATGGTGCAGTCATTAGCACCGACAGCCTCGCTGCATCGCTCTGTCACCATCGTCTCTCCACGGCCCGCGATGAGAAGTGATGGGGCCCAGCTGTTCGCCGCGTCCCCCGCTCCCAAACCCGGCCTCACCCAGGGAGGCAGAGCTGGGCTCCACATCCACCACCACCCAAACTCAGCCTCACCCTCTCTGGGTGAGGTAGGGAGAGAGACTCAGCAGAGCCATGGAGGGTGGATAAATGGGTCTGAATGTGTTCCAGCTCAGAGAGGACAGAGAACGTCACAGAGATGTTTCAGTGATCCTCCATCAGACCGTTCACCTGTCAGCATCTTCACCTCCTTATTTACCTGAACCACCAGGTGAACCAGGGAGCACAGGTGACAGACACCTCATTCACTGATACTCTGCTCCGTTTACACCTGGTGTTTAAATGTTCACCTGCTGGAGCTGTGAGTCTCAAACCGTCCAATCAGATCTCTGTTCTTTAAAGCTGCAGACGTGTGCTCTCCGCGTCTCGGCCTTTAAGTTTCCGAGCTTCTGCGTGTTTGTGTAACCCAGGTTAACTAAGCTTTTGTTGTGAAGGGCAACTCCAGCGTCAGTGTCACTTCCTGTCAAGGGTGTACAAACTTAGCTTGACAGTGACCCGAGCTACTGCACAGACGCTGAGCAACCACCGTCAGCCGCACAGAAGCATTAACAACAGCTTAAAAGTGAATAAAAACCGTCGGAACCATCTCCTGCAACGTGCTACCTCCTGGAAGGGAAGAAGACTGAAGACTAGTCCGTCGCAGTAAAAGAATCGCATGGTGAGCGTCATTTATCACGCAAACAGTTCAAAAGTTAATGCTAACATTAGCGCTGCTAGCCGTGGCTGCTAATACCTTGAGGTGTGTATATTATAATATGATGCTAATGTTAGCTCTGCTAGCCGCGGCTAACACTCCCCAAGCAAAACTCTATTCATTTAGCTGTAGCCATTAGCCAAGCTAGCACACATTAGCAATGCTAACTTCAATGGATCTTAATAGTGTGCCACGTGTTGAATTATCTGATGTGCTTGATGTCCAACACATTTATTCGTGCTCTGAGTAAATCATTATTCTGTTTAAATCCCTTAATTGCTTTTTAGCACTTTAAAGAGCAACTTAATTTAATGTTAGGAGCATTTTATTTTTGTTACCTGAAGCAGTTAATGGCTTCAGTGTGTGGCAAATTTGAGTTTAAATCCCCATTACATGGTGTAGATTCATTTATTTATATTCGTATATGATGTTACCATTATTTAATTATTGTATCACTCATACAGTGATTTGAAGTTCATTATTTGATTGGTAAAGTGCATTATTTTATTATTGTATTACTGGTAAAGTGATTTAAAGTGCACTATTTATTGGTTATTTGATAAATGTGAATCTATAGATTTAGAAAAATATTGTTACTGTGTTTAAATGAGAGATTATTTTCATTTCTAAAGTCCATTAGTTCTAATGGTTATTATTTTAAATACATGAGGTAACAAAATAATTTGATGAGATCATGCTAGCTTTATTTCATCATTAGAAATTAGATATTAAGTTTAATTCTGACCTTTCTACTATAGGTCAGGTTTTCTGGATCACCTGGAACCGGAGAGTGACCGCTGGATTCGGTTGGATGCTGATGGCGAGCTACAAAACCCATGGAGACGAACTAGATCCAATCCAATTGCATGCAGAAGGTTAAGAGACTATGTCAGCCGTGCGGTAGGACTGTGCAAGGCTTACGCGTATCCTGGAAGGCATTAAAGAAAAAACTCACATAGAGTGAAAGGTTTTTTTATTTTTGTTTTCAGTTACCGGGGTAATAAGGTTAAAAGTGTGACTGATTTTATAACGATTTTGTATTATTGTTTCTTTGAGAAAAAAATCACTAAACACAAGGAGACATCCTTTAAAATCAGTTATTGTGTGAGTGTGTTTCTTGTGGTATTGTTTGGTGCACCTTACAGGCTCCACAGTCGGTCCTAGAAGCTTCTTTTCTTATCTAGCCCTTGTATATTAAAGTCACTTACCTTTATTTAACACTTCACTTAAAGCTAACCTCAGCATAAAGGTTACATTTGCATCACTGTCGGTTTGTTAGGAGAACAGAGCGTTTACTCCTGCAGACATGCAGCATGGTTTATACCAGTGATACTCAACCTGTGGCTCTGGGGCCACATGTGGCTCACCAGTTTTTGCCCCTTTCACCCATTTAAGCTACCTTTTGCCATTAAATACCACTTTTTTCCTACTTTTTTTTCCCCATTGTGACACTTTGAATGCAACTTTTTACCCATTTTTACCCCCTTTTTACCAGTTTCTTCCAATTTTCACCCATTTAAGCTACCTTTTGTCATTAAATTCCACTTTTTCCTAGTTTCTGCTCATTTTAGCCACTTCTTTTTGCCGTTCTTTATCTCATTTGTGCCCTTTTTTACTATTTTTTGCAACTTTTCACCCATTTCAGCTACTGTTTGCCACAAATACCACTAGTTTCATTCTTCTTCTTCTTCTTCTTCTTCTTTTCTTTTCTTTTTTTTTTTTAACCCATTTATGCCCTTTTCCCTCATTTTTTGTCATATTTGGACCATTTTATCTCATCTTTAACTTTTTTTTGTCACTTCTCACCCATTTTTTGCTACTTCCTGTCACCTTTTTCACTTTTCCTCCCCATTTTCACCCCTTTTATCCATTCAAGATACATTTTGTCATTAAATTCCACTTTTTTTTATAGTTTTTGCCCATTTTAGCCACTTCTTTTTGCTGTTTTTTATCCCATTTGTGCCCTTTTTCACAGTTTTTTGCAACTTTTCACCCACTTCAGCTACGTTTTGCCACAAATACCACTTCTTTCCATTTATGCCCTTTTCCCTCATGTTTTTGCCACATTTGGACCATTTTATGTCATCTATAACTTTTTTTTGTCACTTCTAACCCATTTTTTGCTACTTTCTCTCCCCTTTTCCACTTTTCCTCCCCATTCTCGCCCCTTTTTACTCATTTTTATTGCCACATTTGGACCATTTTTGCCACCTTTATTTTTATTGCTTCTTCAAGCTGTGTTTGCTTCACCTCTTAGATTGTGGCTCTTGCCAAGGTATTTTTCAACAGTTTGGCTCTTTGGTTGAGTAACACTGGTTTAGATGATGCCCTACCACTGTAAAGGTCATGTTAAACCCTTTAGACGTACGCTAACATGGATCAGTATAACACCACAGAAGGACTCCAGGCCGTAGATCTCAGAACGATCTCAACGTTTCGACAGGTGGAACACTCGACGGGTCACGGGTGGGTCAGAGAGTTACCGCCACACCATGGATGAAGAGGAGTTCATCTAAGAGGAAGAAAACCACAGCACACGTCCTTTAGAAACTTTAGTCTGAAATTTTCAGACTGAGGGTAGAAGAACAAAAATCAGAGAACCTCTGCAGGACCGAGTCCTCTCTGTTGGTGTGGAACGCCGTTCCTGTGAGCCTGAGTCCTCAACAATGGTTTCAGGGTTTCCTTCAAACTTTGCACAGATGTTCACTAAGACTACAGGATGAGCTAACTTTATACTGGAGGTCAAAGGTCATCAGGCCTTATGGTCAGCCCTTGCTTTGAATGCTCATACCACAGAAACATCCCAGATGAGCTAACTTTATACTGGAGGTCAAAGGTCATCAGGCCTTATGGTCAGCCCTTGCTTTGAATGCTCATACCACAGAAACATCCCAGTGAAATTTAATCTGAAGAACTTGATTGAACCTCCAGGGACCATCAGCTCAGAGCAGACCCTCATCCTGACCCTCCACTGAAGATCACCGTCCAGACTTTTCTGAACCCTGACCCTGTCTCTCATGGATCACCCTCCATCCTTTAGAATCCCAAGACAAGATCAGTCTGGTTCTGGTCCAGGTTTACCATCAGTCTGGTCCTGGTCCAGGTTTATCATCAGTCTGGTCCTGGTCCAGGTTTACCATCAGTCTGGTCCAGGTCCAGGTTTATCATCTGTCTGGTTCTAGTCCAGGTTTATCATCTGTCTGGTTCTGGTCCAGGTTTATCATCTGTCTGGTTCTGGTCCAGGTTTATCATCAGTCTGGTCCTGATCCAGGTTTATCATCTGTCTGGTTCTGGTCCAGGTTTACCATCAGTCTGGTCCTGACCCAGGTTTATCATCAGTCTGGTCCTGGTCCAGGTTTATCATCAGTCTGGTCCAGGTCCAGGTTTATCATCTGTCTGGTTCTAGTCCAGGTTTATCATCAGTCTGGTTCTGGTCCAGGTTTATCATCTGTCTGGTTCTGGTCCAGGTTTATCATCAGTCTGGTCCTGGTCCAGGTTTATCATCAGTCTGGTCCTGACCCAAGTTAATCATCTGTCTGGTTCTGACCCAGGTTTATCATCAGTCTGGTTCTGACCCAGGTTTATCATCAGTCTGGTCCTGACCCAAGTTAATCATCTGTCTGGTTCTGACCCAGGTTTATCATCAGTCTGGTCCTGACCCAGGTTTATCATCAGTCTGGTCCTGACCCAGGTTTATCATCAGTCTGGTCCTGACCCAAGTTAATCATCTGTCTGGTCCTGACCCAAGTTAATCATCTGTCTGGTTCTGACCCAGGTTAATCATCAGTCTGGTCCTGACCCAGGTTAATCATCAGTCTGGTCCTGATCCAGGTTTATCATCAGTCTGGTCCTGACCCAGGTTTATCATCAGTCTGGTCCTGATCCAGGTTTATCATCAGTCTGGTCCTGACCCAGGTTAATCATCAGTCTGGTCCTGACCCAGGTTTACCATCAGTCTGGTCCTGACCCAGGTTAATCATCAGTCTGGTCCTGATCCAGGTTTATTATCTCAGCTGAAAGGATGCTGGTGTCTCTCGGTGTTTAATTTTTGTTTTTTATTTAAACTTCAGCAGAGGTCACGGTTTAGCCCCGCCCCTGTCTTGGTGTCTTTGTTTTGGGTCTTCTGAGGTCTGGTGTAGACTCAGAGTTGGCAGACATCTTGGTCCGCCCTCATAAACGTCCCCCTGGTTGTTACTGTTTAACATGGTTACTGACTTTAACCAGCCTTGCTCGGCCCCCCCTCATACTGTCAGACCCGCGTCACTTTGGGGGTCTCTGGCCTCGTGTGAGAGGACTCTCGGTCTTTCTCTCTAACTTTAAAAGCACTCCAGAATGAAGCACCGATAACATCTGATACTCTAACATGAAGGTCAGCATGTCCCATACTTCAGTCTGGATCCAGACTGCCGCAGTGACGCGGTGAAGAGGTCCAGGAGAAATGAGGTCCACTAAGGTCAGGAATGCAGGAGCAGGATTTCCTCTGTCCTGTCCATTGTTGGGTCTTTGTCTCCGTCAGCGCCGTCATTAGTAATCCACACGCCCCTTCAGCCTGCTGGAACACGCCACCGTAGCTCGGATCACCATTCCTCTTTTCCACCAGATTATTTAAGCGTGAGCGTTATCAGGCTGGACTTCAGCTCCTCTGAGTGCCGATAGTTTTATAAAGGAGCCGTTATAAAACCATGGCGGTTATCAGAGTAAAGAATTACACTCTCTTTATTCAGACCAGGCTGAGGATGAGCGCTAACCTTTGTGCTGCTAATAACCGTCATTATTCTCGCCATAATCAGCCCGGTCAGAGTACTGAACCCTTCAGAGGAACATCTTGTAGACTGGATGCCGACACGCGGCCGATAAACCTCCGTTTGAAATAAAAACGACCTTAAAAAAGCAACGAGTGAAAAAGTGCAGAAATGTTGAAAGTCACCTCTGATGAGGAGTGCCAGGGCGAGGTGATTAATTCATGATGGGATCGTCCACCTCGTCGGGCCGAGCTCGTCACCGTTAACAGCAGATCATACATAATAAAAGAGATCCCGGCGACCCCCCCGCCACCGTCTGATGGACTTCAGAGGAATTACACATGGAGCCATCAAACTACAGCTGTTGTCTAACGCTGGTTAAACCAGTCCATCAAAAACCGGAGAGGGGGCGCCTCGCTGAGACGGGCTCCGGGAGAAAATCACTGCAGACTTCTGATAGGAGGAGAAGGTTTAAATGTTTGCCTTAAATATCAGGGGACCAACAGGGTCTTTAGGAAGTCTGAGGGCCCATGGAGGTCAGCGAAACCATGGTCCACTCTAAAGTTGGTCTCTGATAACCATAATTTTTTACTCTGAATAAAAACCACTCTGATCAGAGCAACAAACTATCAATTATTCTATTTATGCTGCAGGACAATATCGACTTTTACAAACTTAAAACCTGTTTATTTAAACAGAATTGAGCTTTTATTAGAGATTTGAACAATGGGGATGGTCCCACTGAGCTCAGTGATTACTGAAGTAATACCAGACCTCATCTCTAGGATGTCATCATACCAACAATTCAGATGGAAAAATGGAGACAACTTTTTTTTAGAATGGAGAAGAATAATTATGAAAGGAGAAAAAAATCAGTTAAAGAAAAAAAGGTGAAAAGAGGGCAATAAATGGATGAAAAGTCACAAAAAAAGTGTCATAAAAGGGGAAAAAAGTGGAAATAAATGGGGAGAAATGTGGAAAATAAATAAGGAAAAATAAATGGTCATAAAAAAATGCCAAAACATGTTGCAGAAAGGGACAAAAGTGGTAAAATAAGGACAAAAGCAAAAGAAACTGGCAAAACGAAGCTGGAAAAATGATTTAGACCATGCAAAAATGGGTGGAAAGGAAAAGTAAAAGGAGGCTGAAACAGGAAAAACAGTTGCAAAAAATGCTGCAGAAATGGACGAGAAGCTTTAAAAAAGGCAGAAAAAATAAATGGAGCACAAATACGACATCATAACCAAGAAAAAGCTTCACACACTCTCAACTCCAACATAGGAGAACGGTTAGCCAAGACGCTAGCAGCAATGCTACTGATCCAACAAACATGAACTGGTATCATCAATACAGACACACGACACAGAGGGGGGCCACTCTCCGTTTATCAGGGGCCACTCTCCGTTTATCAGGGGCCACTCTCCGTTTATCAGGGGCCACTCTCCGTTTATCAGGGGCCACTCTCTGGTTTATAAGGGGCCACTCTCTGGTTTATCAGGGGCCACTCTCTGGTTTATAAGGGGCCACTCTCTGGTTTATCAGGGGCCACTCTCCGTTTATCAGGGGCCACTCTCTGGTTTATAAGGGGCCACTCTCTGGTTTATCAGGGGCCACTCTCCGTTTATCAGGGGCCACTCTCTGGTTTATCAGGGGCCACTCTCTGGTTTATCAGGGGCCACTCTCTGGTTTATCAGGGGCCACTCTCCGTTTATCAGGGGCCACTCTCTGGTTTATCAGGGGCCACTCTCCGTTTATCAGGAGCCACTCTCTGGTTTATCAGGGGCCACTCTCTGGTTTATCAGGGTCCAGTCTCTGGTTTATCAGGGGCCACTCTCTGGTTTATCAGGGTCCAGTCTCTGGTTTATCAGGGTCCACTCTCTGGTTTATCAGGGTCCAGTCTCTGGTTTATCAGGGTCCACTCTCCGGTTTATCAGGGGCCACTATCTGGTTTATCAGGGGCCACTCTCTGGTTTATCAGGGGCCACTCTCCGGTTTATCAGGGTCCATTCTCTGGTTTATCAGGGGCCACTCTCCGGTTTATCAGGAGCCACTCTCTGGTTTATCAGGGTCCACTCTCCGGTTTATCAGGGTCCAGTCTCTGGTTTATCAGGGTCCAGTCTCTGGTTTATCAGGGTCCAGTCTCTGGTTTATCAGGGTCCAGTCTCTGGTTTATCAGGGTCCAGTCTCTGGTTTATCAGGGTCCAGTCTCTGGTTTATCAGGGTCCACTCTCCGGTTTATCAGGGTCCAGTCTTTTTACAGGTTTAGAGGTTTAGAGGTAGAGGGTTTATACTTTGTGAATTTTCTGAGAACGATCCCTCGCAGGTCTAAAGATTGACCTTTCAGGGTTTGTCTCTCTCTTAAATGATAAAATAAATCATCAGCCTGCATACAGGCGTGTTTTTGTGCTTCACTTTGATTGTCCTCGTGCCGCCGTGGCGCCCTCCCTCGCCCGTCTGTCTCTCCCTCTCTGACAGCCTGAACAGTCGGTTCAGCAGTGAGTGACCTTTTCTCTAAACCTCCGATAACTCCGGGGCTGACAGGCCGAGTGAGCACATGATCCCGGACTCCTTCATGGTGTGTTGCGACTGCACTCGGTGCAAAATGACAAGTGCATCAAGCTTCTATTTTTACCTCGGGGTGGGGGACTCGTGTCACTCTCCCACACTGCACCCAAGAAAATCAGCCATGAAGTTTGCTTTTGGGCGATCTGACCGCTGACACCGCCGAGCTGTCACCGCGATGCCCTTCTCTTCCATCAACCCATCCCCCGCCTCGACCTCGCACCACCACTCACACCTGACTGGCACCGGGGGAGGCGTGCGGGCCAAGAGCGTGATTGACACCTCGGCCGATCTTCTGTAAACACCTTGAGATGCGAGCACCTCCAGCGGGGAGATCGGTGACTTGTGTGAAAGAGGCCTCTCCTCCTGGCCGCCGCTCAAGTCTGCCGGCGCTCGCTGGCTCGCCATGATGCGCCACGACTTGTCAGAGGGAGAAACAAGATGCTGAGTGACTTAGCACCTCTGGAAATGTCAGCCCCCGAGCCGGCAGACGCCAGGCCGAGTGCAGAGAGGAGTGCAGAGACTCCGCTGCGACTGGCTCAGCTGCTGCCTGTAAGAAGCGGCGAGGACGACACGAACGCTCGAGCGAAGCAGACAAGCAGCAGAGACGAAGCGACGCCTTCTCGCCCCATTCCCCCACGTCTCTGCCACACGTCTCACGCCTCTTCTCTTTTCGGAGAAGTGCATCTGCTACCGTCCAGCTGCTGCTGCGGCCGAGTGGGCCTCCGCCGCCCGACGAGCAGAGGGCACGACAGTCCACGCGACGTGCCACTGATGATGATGTGGGCAAAAGCAGAAAGCGGAGCATGCCTAAGTGCCCCATTATTGCTCTGGTGAATCATGTCGGAGGAGGCACCCAGCACGGAGCGGGCCTCCACTGTCACGCCGTGCTTCTTCAGCACAACGACAAACACATTCTTCCTCTCCCCCGGGAAACGGCGGCGTGTAGAGCAACATATTTAGAGCTGCACACGTTCACAGAAGTCAAGCAGAAAGTCTGTTTGTTGAAGCATTAAAGAATCAGAGAGAAACACTCGGAGCGTGATGATGCTCGCTTAAATCTAATGGGCTGTTTACTCTGCACGCCGCTGATTTATACTTTCTGATTCATGGCCGTGCATGCATCTTACTTTAATCAAGCTTCTCCCCCCTCCATCTCCCCGTCTGCCGTCCCTTTTTCCCCCACAATGCACATTAACAGCCCAAAATATAATCAGTTTTATGACAGACTATGTTTTTACACATGATGGGTGAATACAGCATTTTGAAAATGGGCCGTCTCTCTCCTCAATCTCCTGATAGATCCGCCGGGATGGGGCAATATCAGCCGAGAGGACGCGCTCCCCAGGGTGAGAGAGTCAGCGGCGGCGATCTGATGTCTGCTATTCTTCATGGTTGTTAACAAAACAGGGTTTGAGCGAGGAGCAGAGATAAGCTCAGACTGATGAATAAAGTTCAGAGTCTGCACTAAAGGGACAGTCCGCAGAGAAATACTGCTGCTGGGAGCGTTTAGAGCTGTGCTTTACTGAAATAAGATCAACCTACAGGTCAGATCAGCTACAGCAGCGGATCTCAACCTTTTCAGGCTGTGACCTCCAAAAAAAGGTGCCAGAGACCGGGGACCCCAAAAATATAGGCGCCAGAGACCGGGGACCCCAAAAATATAGGCGCCAGAGACCGGGGACCCCAAAAATATAGGCGCCAGAGACCGGGGACCCCAAAAATATAGGCGCCAGAGACTGGGGACCCCAAAAATATAGGCGCCAGAGACCGGGGACCCCCAAAATATAGGCGCCAGAGACCGGGACCCCCAAAATATAGGCGCCAGAGACCGGGGACCCCCAAAATAAAGGCGCCAGAGACCGGGGACCCCCAAAATATAGGCGCCAGAGACCGGGACCCCCAAAATGTAGGCGCCAGAGACCGGGGACCCCCAAAATATAGGCGCCAGAGACCGGGGACCCCCAAAATAAAGGCGCCAGAGACTGGGGACCCCCAAAATATAGGTGCCAGAGACTGGGAACCCCCAAAATAAAGGCGCCAGAGACCGGGGACCCCCAAAATAAAGGTGCCAGGGACTGGGGACCCCCAAAATAAAGGCGCCAGAGACCGGGGACCCCCCAAAATATAGGTGCCAGAGACCGGGGACCCCCAAAATAAAGGCGCCAGAGACCGGGGACCCCCAAAATATAGGTGCCAGAGACCTGGGACCCCAAAAATATAGGCGCCAGAGACCGGGGACCCCAAAAATATAGGCGCCAGAGACCGGGGACCCCCAAAATAAAGGCGCCAGAGACCGGGACCCCCAAAATAAAGGCGCCAGAGACCGGGGACCCCCAAAATAAAGGCGCCAGAGACCGGGGACCCCCAAAACATAGGCGCCAGAGACCGGGACCCCCAAAATATAGGCACCAGAGACCGGGGACCCCCAAAATAAAGGCGCCAGAGACCGGGGACCCCCAAAATATAGGCGCCAGAGACCGGGACCCCCAAAATATAGGCGCCAGAGACCGGGGACCCCCAAAATAAAGGCGCCAGAGACCGGGGACCCCCAAAATAAAGGTGCCAGGGACTGGGGACCCCCAAAATATAGGTGCCAGAGACTGGGAACCCCCAAAATAAAGGCGCCAGAGACCGGGGACCCCCAAAATAAAGGTGCCAGGGACTGGGGACCCCCAAAATAAAGGCGCCAGAGACCGGGGACCCCAAAATATAGGTGCCAGAGACTGGGGACCCCCAAAATAAAATGATGGAAAACTGGGGGGAAACTGGCATTTAATGGCAATAGGCAGCTGAAATGGGCGGAAAATTGCAAAGAAGCAGGATAAAGTTGGATTAAACTGATGAAAAAGGAAGACAATGGAATAAAAGTGGCAAAAATGAAGGAAAAGTGTCTAACATGGGATGAAAGTGGCAAAAAAGGTTAAAAAAAAATGGGCTGACAAAGTGGAAAAAATGGGCTAAAAGCAGCAGAACTGGATTAAAAGTGGCAAAAAAAAAATGTACAAAAGGGAAAAATAAAGGTTGACAGTGTATCACTGTATGAAATAATTTAGCAAACTTATTTTGCACAGTGTAAAGTAGTTTTGGTTTTATTGCTATGGAAATAAAAATACTGGTCCTAGACGTCTAATACTGAGGGACTATTATTATTTTTTTAATAAATGATTGATTCCTCTCCAGCCTCACCCTCTGTTCCAAACATTCTGGATGTTTCAGTTTAGTTTACCCTGAAGAGTGGCATTAATCGGTTAATTGGATTAAATGCTGACTTTGTGGAGCAGAGGAGCGTTCAGCTTTAATCGTTTTCTAAATAAAGGATCGTGAGGAAAGTTTGGTTCCTGTCAGTCCAGGTGAATTTCCCTCTTGTTTGCTGGTCTCGGAGCTGAAAGGCGGTCCAGGTTTGGTGGATTAAGGTTTGGGATTTGTCGTGACCTTTCAGCCAAATGTCAGGATGTTTGAGGTGTCCGAGCTTAATTAGACCCGACCGTCCCCGTGCTTTCTAATCTCTGCTCGGCCGTGTTTTTCTGTCGTTCATTATCGCCGTTTAAGAGGAGCCGGCCGGGCTAATGACCAGAGCTGCTCAGGTTGAAATAATCCTGTTGTTTCTGACACTCGCGTCCACAACTGTTGCACGCCGCCTTTACAGAGGAGCCGCCGTTAATGAGGCCGGCGGCCCTCCATTATAGACGCGTATACATCGTCTGACGCTGATGCAGCCGCCGATTCTCGGTGACATTTGCCATTAGCTCCGTGCTGAATTCGAGCGGCGACAAAAGCAGAAGAAAAAGCTCAAATCACGGCCAATTAACGGAGGCATCAAACGGTGAAAAGGCGAGCAGGAGGTTTAACGGGCGGCGGCGGAGAAAGGTCAGCTCCAGTGGAACGAGGCAAAGTCACACGATTTATTAGAACTAATGAGCGCTGTCGTTAGAGCGAATTAACGCCCGTACACGGGCAAAATAATACACAAATAAATAAATAAGGGGGGAGGGAGAAGAGCACCGTGACCCAGACTCAGACCTCAGATTAATAATGTCACCTTAAATATGCTACAGTTGTCAAATTAACCCGTCAAACCGGCGTTCAAAGCCTGCAGACGATGCAAAACGAGACCAAACAAGCAGAAAACTCAGATTTAGGCACGAAAATGTCGACAAATGTTCACAATTCTACAAAATTCACAGGAATGCTGCAGAGCCCTGGGAAGGGCGCCATCTCAGGGGGCAGAGGTGATTCAATAGTCGGTCTAGGCGCCCTCATCCACCTCGTTTTCTTGTCTTTCGGGATGTTTCTGAGCAACAAATCAGCCAATCAGAGCGCCCAACTTCTGTCCTTCTAAAGCCAGGTGTGTTTCTGGATTCTTCAGACCGAGCTCTGGCCGGCTCAGGTGATCTCTCTCCTCTCAGAGTGCCATCAAACACATCAGTGTATGAAACATGCTGAGCTACACACACCAAAAACCACACCTCAGTCATTTTAGCTAAACAGAGATGCATTAGATACCTGTATACTCACTCCTGTAAATAAATAATGAAACAGTCTGCTCTAAGTCAGATCCTCGTGGACTGAAGTCCACACAGGCAGCAGGATGAGCTGCAGGTGTAGCCGTCCATGTTTGTGTGTTTGTGCAAACAAAAACCAGATCTACACTGAGATACTGAGGCCCCGTCCATACGGAGACGAATTCAGGATTATACGCAAAAGTTTTTTGTCGCAGCGGCGTCTCATCCACATGGAAACAGCGTTTTGGGTGACTGTAAATGATACTTTTTGAAAAAGAGTGCATAAATCCGTAAATGACTACCGTTTTGTCTCCGTGTGAACGGCTGCCCTTTCTTGAAACGATTACATCACACAGAGCGTAGCTCCCTAAGGCGCCTGCGCGGGTCTGACCAAAACAATAATAGTGGACTACAGGGTTGTGTTGGTGCTGCAGAAGCTACTGAGCTTGTTATGATTTTTACAGAAAAATCCGATGCTCCTTTACCACCACCGCAAAACACACACACACCAGACGTTCTTAAATCCATCGTGGAGAACAACCAGAAGGACAACTAGGAATGTTTGTGTCAGTTGTCTGTGATCTTCTTCTTCTCTTTTGGTGCATTTCAGTGGCAGCAACACAGCGCCACGTACAGGCTTGGCATATGCACTACAGCGTTTTCAGTCGTTTCCAGTGGTTTCATGCTTACACGGATATTTCCTGAAACAATCCTGTCTTTACGGAAAACTTTTTCAAAACCAAACAGCAAAATATCATTTTCATCTGCGTGTGGACAGGGCCTGAGACGTTGTAGACCGGTTCACCTACCCACTGTAGGAAGCAGAATCCACTGATTGGCCGACTAGGAGGCTGAGATCAACCACAGACTTGGCCTGGTCAGGGGGGTGGCGTTCCGGGTATCTTGGCATGTGGACTAAAGTCAGAGTCTTTGAGTACCTGGTCCTCCTGGTCTTACTCTGAGTCCTGGATGCTGACTGATGGTCAGAGAGTCCAGCTGGACTCTTTAATGGCGGCTTCTCTTTGGCTCATCTTTGGTCTCGTTGTGTCTGGGGTAATTCTGTCGAGCCTTTCAGCTCACATCAGGATCAGGGAGAAGTTCTGCACACTTTAAACATCAGTGCTGCAAAAGTTCATTCTAAAGTAGATCCTCTCACTGATAATACTAGTAATATAAACCAGTGGGACTCAGCCCTGCTCAACCAAAGAGCCACATTGTTGAAGAATACCTTTGCTAGAGCTGCAACCTAAGCGGTCAAGCAAAAACAGCTTGAAGAAGCAATTTAAATTAAGGTGGAAAAAATGTTCAAAAAGCAACAAAAATGAGGTAAGTAGCTAAAAATGGGTGAGAAGTGACAAAAAATGAGTTATAGATGACATAAAATGGTCCAAATGTGACAAAAAATGAGGGTAATGGGTAAAAAAGAAAAGGAAACAACTGGTATTAGTGGCAAAAGATAGGTGAAATGGGTGAAAAGTTACAAAAAAATGGTGAAAATGGGCAAAAATGGGATAAAAATGTCAACAAAAAGTGGCAAAATGGGCAAAAACTAGGAAACAAGTGTTATTTAATGACAAAATGTAGCTTAAATTGGAGAAAAATGGGTAAAAAATGGTGAAAGGGGGCAAAAATGGGTAAATAGTTGCAAAAAAGTGTCAAAATGGGCATAAAAATAAGAAAAAAATTTGTATTTAATAGCAAAAGGTGGCTTAAATGGGTGAAAAGGGTAAAAGCTTATGCAAAATGGACAAAAAAGTTTCATTTTTTAAAGTTTTCTGGGGGAATAATATTTAAAATTTAGACATAAAAGAGCCACAAATCATCACAAAAAAGCCACAGGTTGAGTATCACTGATATAAACTATTATCTATTTACAATTAATATTAATAGTAATAATACTACTCCTACTACTACTAATAATAATAATAGTAATAATAATAATAATAATAGTAATAATAATAATAATAATAATAGTAATAATAATAATAATAATAATAGTAATAATAGTAATAATAATAATAATAACAGTAATAATAGTAATAATAATAATGATAATATATTAATAATATTGATAATAATAGTAATAATATTGATAATGATGATAATAATAGTAATAATAAAAAAATAATAGTAGTAGTAGTTGTAATAATAGTAATAATAATAAAATAATAATAATAATAATAATAATAATAATAATAACAATAATGATAATATAATAATGATAATAATAATTGTTATAATTATGATAATGATAATAATGTTGATAATAATAATAGTAATCATAATAATAATGATAATAAAATAATAATTATAATAGTAATAATAATAATAATGGTTATAATGATGATAATGATAATAATAATAATAGTAATAATAATAATAATAATAGTAGTAGTAGTAGTAGTAATAATGATAATAATAATAATAATAGTTATAATGATGATAATGATGATAATGATAATAATAATAATAATGGTAATAATAATAACAATAATAATAATAGTAATAATAATAATAACAGTAGTAGTAGTAGTGATAATAATAATAATAATAATAATAGTTATAATTATGATAATGATAATAATAATAATAATAATAATAATAATAATAATAATAATTGTAATAATAATAGTTATAATAATAATAATTATTAGTAGTAGTTCAAAATATAAAATATAAAAATGGCTCTCTGACGGGATCTGGCTCTTATCCTTCACATAAAGGAGCCAGCTTGTTCCCGAACAACCCATCACCAATGGAGGGGTCAGCTGGGAGGATACCTGGAGAGATGGGGGCGGGGCCTGGAGCAGACCCGGGCGGTAGTTATCAGAGGGCCAGAGCAGTACCGAGGTCGGCATATGCTCCCATACCTGACCAGCGAAATTCAGCCACTAAACTTTAAACTTGCACTAAAAATGTCAGAACTCAACCAAAGAAAATAAATAAAAGGAGCTATTTTCATTCATTTCAGGGTGAGAATTCTAGGTATTGCAGCTTTAAAGCCTCCTCTTTTTCAGTGAAAGTCCGTCTATGGTGTGAAAATGTCTCATCAAGGCGTTAATGATCCCCCAGACAGAAGAGGAGGGTTTATTTAGAGATTTAGTCGCCCTCTCTCTCTCTCTCTCTGGCTGTAAGGACGGCTGCAGAGATGTAACAGAGATTGTCTGTGACAGCACCAAAATGAGGCTAACTGCTGTCCTAATGAGGAAATGGCAGCCATGTTTCCTCTCTGCAACAGCAGCACACAGCCTCCTGAGAGAGAGACGAGGCAGAGAACCACAAAGATCTGACCTCCAGCACAGAGCCTTAGACAGAGAACCACAAAGATCTGACCTCCAGCACAGAGCCTTAGACAGAGAACCACAAAGATCTGACCTCCAGCACAGAGCCTTAGACAGAGAACCACAAAGATCTGACCTCCAGCACAGAGCCTTAGACAGAGAACCACAAAGATCTGACCTCCAGCACAGAGCCTTAGACAGAGAACCACAAAGATCTGACCTCCAGCACAGAGCCTTAGACAGAGAACCACAAAGATCTGACCTCCAGCACAGAGCCTTAGACAGAGAACCACAAAGATCTGACCTCCAGCACAGAGCCTTAGACAGAGAACCACAAAGATCTGACCTCCAGCACAGAGCCTTAGACGGAGAACCACAAAGATCTGACCTCCAGCACTGAGCCTTAGACAGAGAACCACAAAGATCTGACCTCCAGCACTGAGCCTTAGACAGAGAACCACAAAGATCTGACCTCCAGCAGCAGCAGGTGGTCTGTGAATGGAGCTGCTGAAGGATTAGAGCTTCACGGACCGTTAAACAGAGATTTGAAAGCTGCAGAAACACTCTATTAGAATCATGTTCTTTTTTAAAAGGTTTATTTTGGGCATTTTTGGCCTTTATTTGACAGAAGAGGACAGTGGATAGAGTTGGAAACAAGGACGGGAGCAGGGGAGAGACATGCGGCCAAAGGGCCTCAGGCCGGACTCTAACCCCGGCCGTATGTGTACATGGGGCGCGCCCCAACCACTCGGCTGCCTGCGCCTCTAGAATCATGTTTTAATAAATCCTGGTCCTTTTGATCCAAACTAGCATTCAAACTGTGTCTTTAGGAATGTTCATCTTTATCTTCTCGTCTGTTCCCATAAATCCTGTTGTTGAGTCAGGAACCTGATCTTCACGGGAGCAGATTTCACCACTACACCTTTAACTCTGAAGATGCTGATAATGAGGGTCCGGGGTAAAGCCAAGCCCTCATGCCGTCTCCTCTGTTTCCTGTGGACCACCAGCAGTCCCCTCAGGGACCCAGGAAGGAGCCCAAACCTCATGTTGACAACCCGTGTCACTGCTGGACTCTCACACTCTCGGTTCATCTCTCTGACAGGCTTTTAGATTCAACAAGGCTGAGAACGCCGTGTTTGCATGCAGACGTCTGTGAGGTCTCAGAGGAGGAGGAATTCCATTAGACGACATGGGAGGGGGGGTCGGCCCCCCCGGCCCCCCCTGGCCCCCCCGGCCCCCCTGGTCCTGATGCAGCATCTGACACAGAGCCTGAGGGCGAGAGAGTCACTCAGCCGGACATGATCCTCACCGGAGACTCACGCTCTTAATGTGGAGGAGATATTACCCATGATGCTCTGCAGCAAGGAAGGAGGTAAAATAAAGATGGACTTCAGAGTGGACCTCTCTCTGTTTAAGAGCTGGGGGCCCATTTAAACCTGGGGGCCCGTTTAAACCTGGGGGCCCGTTTAAAGAGTATTATTTTGATGGAGTTAAAGCCGTCTGATCAGGAATCAGAGATGACTGATTTGCTTTTCCTCTCGTTGATCCTGAGTTTCTGTCAGATCTCGTGTCTTTGTGTTCTCTAAGTGTCTCCTGCAGAGCGTGATGGGCCAACATTTCATTTTTGTGTGAGTTGAAGAAATAAAAATGGTCTTTTTGTCTGCTGCAGCACCTTCGTGTTTTTCAGGACCTCTGAATAAACTGGGTAAAAATGAAGGCTTTTAAAAGTCTTAACCCTCAGGCATCTCTAGGGACATTTCTCTCCATTTGGGCTGGTTCTCCCTCTCTCTCTCACCTTTCTCTCTCTCTGTCAGTGCATGTGGTCTAACTTTCTGTAACAAAGTTTCTTTCTAGGCAAATTTTTGAATTCAAATTTCAGTTTCTCTCACAGGTCAGGGGAACACTGTTAAAGACTGTTACTGCCCTTCAAAGCCACTGAGGACAAAAATGTCCACTTCCAAAAAACTGCTATAAAAACTAACAGACTCATATTTTTTCTGCTTTTTTTGCATAAACCTCTTAAACAACTTCAGCTGTGCTCAAAATGACCAAACATTCGATCATTTTGAGGATTTTAACCCTTTAAATGCCAGTTTGATTACTTAAAGTCAATGTTTTTTTTTTTTTTATAAAACAGAAAAAAAAGTGAAATCTTCCTTAAACCAAATGTTGGATGGCTGGGGCATTATCTCTAAATCCAGCTTGGACATGTCCATGATTAGCCAACATATCGACTTAAATGCATTTTTAGTTTTTGTGTAGCATCTGATTTAAAATTTACTACCCTCTGGAGTCACTAAGGACAAAAATGTCCACTTCTAAAAACGACAATAAAAATAGTATTCATAATTTTTTTCTGCTTTTTTTGGTCAAATTTTTTGATCAAATTCAGTTCTAATCAAGACAATTGATTTTTTAATATTTTCATGATTTTAACCCTTTAAATGCCAGTTTGATTACAGGATGGTCAAATTACCCCCCCCAAAATAAAACAAAAAACAACAAAAACAAAAACAAAAAAACAAAAAAACCCCCACAAAAAACATGTTCCAGATAACTAATGGGGGTGTGTGGGGGTGTGTGTGGGGGTGTGTGTGTGTGTGTGTGTGTGTGGGGGGGGGGTCCTGGGTATGTTAAAAATTAGCCAAAATATTGACTTTGATGCATGATTAGTTTTTGCGTAGCATCAGGTTTAAAATGTCCTCATCCCCGGCCCACTGTAGGGGGGGGCTCTCAGGGAGTCTGCAATGAAACGTGTTTTTATTTTTTTCTCAGTAATTAGTGTCATTATTAAATCAAGGACAACTAAATGAGTCCGTCAGCAGACTGAAACTTGTATCAAACAGAGTAAAATCCAAAACTTGGGGGGAGGGGCTCCTTCCTTAAAAAATGTCCAAATGGTGTAGTCCAGTGCTGCAGAATAATGCAAGTAAATTTAATCCAACCACAGTAAAAATATTGCTCAAAAATGGAGAAATTATGGTTCAAAATGCATTTAAATGCAAAGACATTTGTAAAAATAAACATTTGTTGCTTGGCTAGCTGGTTAAAGGGGGCCCTGTGTAATATTCTTCCTGGGGGGCCCTACATTTCTAGCTCCGCCCCTGTTCCCAGGTCCTGCTTATCCCAAATAAACGGAAGAAGCTAAAAAAGCTTTCCAGACCAAAGCTCAGCTCTCAGGAGGATAAGAGGGTCTTAGCAAGCATCTAAAATAAAGTTGGTTTTCTGTGTAGACCAGCGGTTCTCTAACGGTGTGGCAGGGCACGCTAGTGTGCAATTTTGAAACTTTTTAAAATTACTTTTGACCCATTTTTTGCTATTTTTTGGGAACATTTTGCCACATTTAACCCATTTTGCTACATTTTTTTCCAGTTTTTGCCAACTTTTGCTATTTTTTTTTGACATTTTGACATTTTTTTCCCTATTTTTTCATCACTTTTTACCACGTTTTATCAACTTTAACCCTTTTTGCCACTTTTCTGCCACTTGTAACCTATTTTGTCACCTTCTTGACACTTTCAACCCATTTTTGCCACCTTCTTGTTAATTTTCACTCACTTTGTCTTTGTTTGGACACTTTTTTGCCTAATTTTGCCCATTTTTTAAACCACTTTTAACCCATTTTAACCACCTTTTACAACATTTAACCCTTCTGGCCACTTGTAACCCATTTTTGCCTCCTTTTTGACCCTTTCAACATGTTTTACCACTTTTAACCAGTTTTGTGGCCCCTTATGGCAATTGTTAACCATTTTTGACTTTGTTTTGCCACTTTTTACCCAATTTTTTCATGTTTTATCATCACTTTAACCAATTTTTGCCACCTTTCAGGCACCTTTTGCCCACTTTTGCCACCCCCAGTTGTCTGGGCCCAGAACCCTCTCCTCTTTACCCCCCCTTATGGGCCACCTTGACTGTTCTGTTATTTAAAAGTCTATTTTGTGTTGATGTGAATATGGTGTGCCTTGAGAGTTTGGCTTACCCTTAGGTGTGCTTTGGGCAAAAAAAGTTTGAAATCCACTGGTGTAGGCCCTCAGGCTGCTTCGTTCTGGATTCATCCTGATCATTTTTTTAGACATCTTGTTCATGTTTTTACTTCTGTCTCATTTTTCCTGACCTCATGGAGCACAAGCTGGCTCATCTTACCCCGCTCTCCCCTGCATCCTCATATTCTGTTTTTCCTGTAAAAATCAGTGAATTTTGGTTTGTTTCTGGAGGATTTCTATGGAATCTCTGAAAAATGAAAATGAAGTTTCTTTTGCAAAGACCGCACCATCAGGATGCAGCGCGACGATTATTGGTTTGTGATGATATTAGAATGATTCTGAGCCAGTGAGGATTGGTGCATGTTAGTTTTAGGGAGTTTCCTGTGCAGGACGAAGCCTGAAAACTGGAGCTTTTGATGCAACATCCTCGTCCTACTCCAGCTGTGACCTGGTGCAGCTCTAACATGTTTAGATGTTCTGTCCTACACTGGAAATATAAACCTATATGTCCTAAAACGCTTCCTTTGTCAAACATCCTCTATCCTTGATCCTGCTTTCTAACTGTATGACGGACATATGTGCATGAGAACGAAGCATCCCTGCAGGCTGTTGACTCGTCCTCTTATAGCGTGAGAGCTTCACAGAGCGAGGAGATGATGAGGGTGAGGGTGGTATAGAGAGGAGGGGGGTGAGGGGGTTGGCATATGGTCACATGAGAGGCACTATCACGAGCTCAGGAGCCAAAGCTGTGCACCGGGTATGATACGCATCATGGAAACAAACATAGACGGCACGTTTGTGAAGGTTGTAGCTCTGCTGGTGGAGGGGGGGTAGGTTTTTGGGGACGTGTGGCGGCGGTGGCCTGGATTGGAGAGAGCCACCTTTTGATTTGTGGACGGGCGGTGTTTCCTGGCAGGCTGGGCGGCCATAAGGGTGGGCGGGGCCTGAGGATAATGGCAGCAGAAGGGAGAGGAGGCCGACAGCTGGCGAATTCTGCCCCAATATGTTTCCATGAAAGAGGCGAGGAAATTTCAGAAGACGCGATGCCCGTACGACACGCTCGGCGGCAAAAGGGAAGATTAAAAATAAAATTAGTTAACATCTTGGCTGTTTCACCCAACGATGCACATTTCAGCACGGGGGGGTGGGGGAGGACGGGGGGAGGCGGGGGAGGACAATCATGTCCACATTGGGACAAAAAAAAGCATACAGATAATTAGAAGAAGTCATGTGTCGCCTCCTGAAGCTCGTTGAGCTCACACAGATGTGGCCTCGAGTGTTTTCAGACACTTCCCATCATCCCCCTCTCTCTCTCTCTCCCCTCCTGTTCGAACGTCCTCAGCATATTGTGAATCTAAAATGCAAATGACTCCCTCTCCTTTCTTGTTTTTTATTTTTTCCACCTCCAATCACGGTGCCTCTAATGAGGTGTAAAATATGTGCATTAATGACAGAAAGTTATTTAGATCTGGGGGGGAGTTAATTGGTTTTAATCACAGCCTACATCCATCTGCTTACACGAGACAACAAACTACTTCATCCCGACGCCTCATTACACACACCGCCAGCGTGTGCAGCTAAAACCAGACTAAAACCACCGCCTGGTTCCAGCCAGGACGAGGAGGTGCAGGATGAAGGCATGCATGGATCAGAGGAGGGGAAATACTCACACTCTCTACATTATCACAGGATTATTCTCTACATTATCACAGGATGATTCTCTACATTATCACAGGATGATTCTCTACATTATCACAGGATGATTCTCTACATTATCACAGGATTATTCTCTACATTATCACAGGATGATTCTCTACATTATCACAGGATTATTCTCTACATTATCACAGGATTATTCTCTACATTATCACAGGATTATTCTCTACATTATCACAGGATTATTCTCTACATTATCACAGGATTATTCTCTACATTATCACAGGATTATTCTCTACATTATCACAGGATTATTCTCTACATTATCACAGGATTATTCTCTACATTATCACAGGATTATTCTCTACATTATCACAGGATAATTCTCTACATTATCACAGGATAATTCTCTACATTATCACAGGATTATTCCCTACATTATCACAGGATGATTCTCTACATTATCACAGGATTATTCCCTACATTATCACAGGATGATTCTCTACATTATCACAGGATTATTCTCTACATTATCACAGGATTATTCTCTACATTATCACAGGATAATTCTCCACATTATCACAGGATAATTCTCTACATTATCACAGGATTATTCTCTACATTATCACAGGATTATTCCCTACATTATCACAGGATTATTCTCTACATTATCACAGGATAATTCTCTACATTATCACAGGATAATTCTCTACATTATCACAGGATGATTCTCTACATTATCACAGGATTACTCTCTACATTATCACAGGATTATTCTCTACATTATCACAGAATTATTCTCTACAGTATCACAGGATTATTCGCTACATTATCACAGGAGGATTCTCTTCATTATCTCATAATTACTCTCTATAGTATAACAGGATTATTTTCTACATTATCACAGGATTATTCTCCACATTATCACAGGATTATTCTCTACATTATCACAGGATTATTCTCTACATTATCACAGGAGGATTCTCTACATTATCTCATAATTACTCTCTATAGTATCACAGGATTATTCCCTACATTATCACAGGATTATTCCCTACATTATCACAGGATTATTCTCTACATTATCACAGGATTATTCCCTTAATTATCACAGGATTATCTTTACATTTTTACAGGATTATTTTCTACATTATCACAGGATTATTCTCTATATTATCACAGGATTATTCTCTACATTATCACAGGATTATTCTATACATTAACACAGGATTATTTTTTTCATTACCACACGATTATTCTCTACATTATCACAGGAGGATTCCCTACATTATCACAGGATTATTCCCTACATTATCACAGGATTATTCTCTACATTATCACATGGTTATTCTCTACATTATCACAGGATTATTCTCTACATTATCACAGGAATATTCCCTACATTATCACAGGATTATTCTCTACATTATCACAGGATGATTCTCTACATTATCACAGGATGATTCTCTACATTATCACAGGATGATTATCTACATTATCACAGGATTATTCTCTACATAATCACAGGATTACTCTCTACATTATCACAGGATGATTCTCTACATTATCACAGGATGATTCTCTACATTATCACAGGATTATCCCCTACATTATCACAGGATGATTCTCTACATTATCACAGGATTATTCTCTACATTATCACAGGATTATCCCCTACATTATCACAGGATTATTCTCTACATTATCACAGGATTATTCTCTACATTATCACAGGCTTATTCTCTACATTATCACAGGATGATTCCCTTTTTTATCACAGGATTATTCCCTACATTATCACAGGCTTATTCTCTACATTATCACAGGATGATTCCCTTTTTTATCACAGGATTATTCCCTACATTATCACTGGATTATTCTCTACATTATCACAGGATTATTCCTTACATTATCACAGGATAATTCCCTACATTATCACAGGATTATTCCTTACATTATCACAGGATAATTCCCTACATTATCACAGGATGATTCCCTTTTTTATCACAGGATTATTCCCTACATTATCACAGGATCATTCTCTACATTATCACAGGATTATTCCTTACATTATCACAGGATAATTCCCTACATTATCACAGGATTATTCTCTACATTATCACAGGATTATTCTATACATTATTGCAGGATGATTCCCTACATTATCACAGGATTATTCTCTACATTATCACTGGATTATTCTCTACATTATCACAGGATTATTCTCTACATTATCACAGGAGGATTCTCCACATTATCACAGGATTATTCCCTACATTATCACAGGATTATTCTATACATTAACACAGGATTATTTTTTTCATTACCACACGATTATTCTCTACATTATCACAGGAGGATTCCCTACATTATCACAGGATTATTCCCTACATTATCACAGGATTATTCTCTACATTATCACATGGTTATTCTCTACATTATCACAGGATTATTCTCTACATTATCACAGGAATATTCCCTACATTATCACAGGATTATTCTCTACATTATCACAGGATGATTCTCTACATTATCACAGGATGATTCTCTACATTATCACAGGATGATTATCTACATTATCACAGGATTATTCTCTACATAATCACAGGATTACTCTCTACATTATCACAGGATGATTCTCTACATTATCACAGGATGATTCTCTACATTATCACAGGATTATCCCCTACATTATCACAGGATGATTCTCTACATTATCACAGGATTATTCTCTACATTATCACAGGATTATCCCCTACATTATCACAGGATTATTCTCTACATTATCACAGGATTATTCTCTACATTATCACAGGCTTATTCTCTACATTATCACAGGATGATTCCCTTTTTTATCACAGGATTATTCCCTACATTATCACAGGCTTATTCTCTACATTATCACAGGATGATTCCCTTTTTTATCACAGGATTATTCCCTACATTATCACTGGATTATTCCCTACATTATCACAGGATTATTCCTTACATTATCACAGGATAATTCCCTACATTATCACAGGATTATTCCTTACATTATCACAGGATAATTCCCTACATTATCACAGGATGATTCCCTTTTTTATCACAGGATTATTCCCTACATTATCACAGGATCATTCTCTACATTATCACAGGATTATTCCTTACATTATCACAGGATAATTCCCTACATTATCACAGGATTATTCTCTACATTATCACTGGATTATTCTCTACATTATCACAGGATTATTCTATACATTATTGCAGGATGATTCCCTACATTATCACAGGATTATTCTCTACATTATCACTGGATTATTCTCTACATTATCACAGGATTATTCTCTACATTATCACAGGAGGATTCTCCACATTATCACAGGATTATTCCCTACATTATCACAGGATTATTCTCTACATTATCACAGGATTATTCCCTACATTATCACAGGATTATTCCTTACATTAACACAGCATTATTCTCTACATTATCACAGGATTATTCTCTACATTATCACAGGATTATTCTCTACATTATCACAGGATTATTCTCTACAGTATCACAGGATCATTCTCTACATTATCACAGGATTATTCTCTACATTATCACAGGATTATTCTCTACATTATCACAGGATGATTCTCTACAGTATCACAGGATTATTCTCTACATTATCACAGGATTATTCTCTACATTATCACAGGATAATTCTCTACATTATCACAGGATTATTCTCTACATTATCACAGGATTATTCTCTATATTATCACAGGATGATTCTCTACATTATCACAGGATAATTCCCTACATTATCACAGGATGATTCTCTACATTATCACAGGATTATTCTCTACATTATCACAGGATAATTCTCTACATTATCACAGGATTATTCTCTACATTATCACAGGATTATTCTCTACATTATCACAGGATTATTCCCTACATTATCACAGGATTATTCCTTACATTAACACAGCATTATTCTCTACATTATCACAGGATTATTCTCTACATTATCACAGGATTATTCTCTACATTATCACAGGATTATTCTCTACATTATCACAGGATTATTCCCTACATTATCACAGGATTATTCCTTACATTAACACAGCATTATTCTCTACATTATCACAGGATTATTCTCTACATTATCACAGCATTATTCTCTACAGTATCACAGAATGATTCTCTACATTATCACAGGATTATTCTCTACATTATCACAGGATTATTCTCTACATTATCACAGGATTATTCTCTACATTATCACAGGATTATTCCCTACATTATCACAGGATTATTCCTTACATTAACACAGCATTATTCTCTACATTATCACAGGATTATTCTCTACAGTATCACAGGATAATTCTCTACATTATCACAGGATTATTCTCTACATTATCACAGAATTATTCTCTATATTATCACAGGATGATTCTCTACATTATCACAGGATGATTCTCTACATGATCACAGGATTATTCTCTACATTATCACAGGATTATTCTCTACAGTATCACAGAATGATTCTCTACATTATCACAGGATTATTCTCTACATTATCACAGGATGATTCTCTACATTATCACAGGATTATTCCCTACATGATCACAGGATGATTCTCTACATTATCACAGGATGATTCTCTACATTATCACAGAATTATTCTCTACATTATCACAGGATTATTCTCTACAGTATCACAGGATGATTCTCTACATTATCACAGGATTAATCTCTACATTATCACAGGATTATTCTCTACATTATCACAGGATTTATCCTGGATCCTCTGGTCTGATGGAACCAAGACTGAAGTGTTCGGCCTCAGCTCTTAATCTGGAGGAGACCAGGCTCCCTCATCACCATCCTAACAGTGAAGCATGGTGGTGGCAGCATCATGCTGTGGGGATGTTTCTCAGCAGCAGGGACTGGGAGACTGGTTGGGTTGAGGGAAAGCTGGATAAGTGAAGAACAGAGATATCCTTAGTTAAACCTGTCCCTCAGCTCTCTACCAGCTGAGCTAAACCAGAACCCACTGAAGCCAGACTCTGGTGCTGTAGGGATCCTGTGTTCCTTTAGTTTTAATGACTTTCCATCACCAGCGTCCGGCCCCTCCCTCTTTGACCCCTCTCTCACACAAACGCCAGTCTTCATATGCCGTCGTTTAAATCTGAGTTCCCTGGCTGACCTGGCGCGTGCTCCAGGAAGTTAAAAACGGACGTTAATAAAGTCTCGGGGGGACTCGTCGTCCTGTCAGCGTCTTCAGGAGTTTTCTGAGTGTGAGGAAGGATCTGTTTAACCGAATCACTCCCCTCTCCGCCGTGTGTGTCCCTCCACGCTCCCACCATCTGTCATTAAAGCGGCTGCAGCCAAAGGAGCATGTTTGTGATCCTAACGGGCCGAGAACTGAAACGTGTGAACTGAGGGCCTGTTCATCAGCAGGAGGACGACTCGGAGAGAGCTAACCCAGCTGTGTGAGTTTTATTAAAGATTCTCTACATGTTACTGTGATGATCCTGACCTCACGCACAGATATGAGTATTTTAAAACTTCAGCTGAGATGTGAACACAGACGTCTGCAGTGATGCCTCAGTGATGATTAGCATTAGACTGATTCCCACAGTCTCTGACTGCACCAGTCTTCATTTCTGCCTTCATCTTTTACACTACGGTGAACTGAGCATGCAGGGTCTCATCTTCACTTTGTTTTACTTTATTTAAATGTACCTAAGCAGGAAAAGCTCACACAGATCAAGGACCTCATGTCAGACGTTTAATAAAAATCAAACAGAGCCACAGACGAGCTCCAGAGCCACGCAGCAGAAAGTCTAAACATCTACAACCTGATGCGTCCTCCTCTAACACCTTCAGTCCACCTTAAACAAAGGTTAGAGCAGGGGTGTCAAACTCAAGGCCCGAGGGCCAAATCCGGCCCGTGGTACAGTTACACCCCGCAAGATCATATCATATTCTCATTATAGTAAAATATATAAAATATAACTGGCCCTTAAGTATGAGGTCTGCAGATTTCCTCCAGGATAAAAATGTAAACCTCCATGATATAAAATCTGAAAAAAGTAAAAATAACTAGATCAAAAGAAATGTGGGAAAACAAATTCATTCGTGTTTTCATTTTATATTTTCAATTTTGCATAGCACAATTATGACTTCAATCTATTATTTTGACTTTTATTTAATATTTTGATCATTTTGAATTGTTTATTTTGACTTTAAAATTTTAACATTTTCAATTTATAATTTTGACTTTTTATCGATTATTTTGACCTTTTCAATGTAGTCATATTGGTCACATTAGTCACATTTTCAATTTTAATTCATATTTTTGCCTAAAAAACATGATTGTGAGTTTCTTTTCATCATTTGCCTTTTCAAAACATTATTTTTATATCTTATTTTATCTTTTGACTTTTTGAACAAATACCTTTGACTTAATTTCAGATTTTGAGCCTTAATTTATCATTTTGACTTTTTAAATCTCAAAATTATTTTTCATAATTGCTCATTTTCCCCCCTAATTTGAGGTTGACAGTTTGACTGTTAGGCCCTCAGGTTGGACCTTAATTCAGAACCCGGACCCTTCTGTGACTGAGTTTGACCCCCCTGGTTTAGAGAGACCATCAGCTCTCCAGTAGCAGGTTCCTGCAGGAGCTGCAGACCTGAAACTCTTTAACCCGTTCACAGACAGACAGAGAATCAAAGGAAGGCCGGAAGCTTCCAGAACTTTCACACGAATAAAATCACCCAGTATGAGGTTAGAGACGGGACAGCTGAGCAGCCGGAGACCAGAGGTCACTGGATCATAGGAGGATCACGATGATGGCAGGATCACACAGCAACAGCAGAGTCCAGTGTGAGAGCAGCATGCTGGGAAAGGACCCCTTCTCTATTCTGAGGTTGACTTCCTGTCAGCTTGGATATTATTCTGTGGTTCTTTTCTTCTCCTGTGGGTGAGGACTTCAGGAACTTAGAAGGTTTACGTGAGTTCAGTGGACCTTCAGAAGGGTTCCGTATCAGGCTGAAATCATCGTCATTTCAACATGGCCTCAAAGTTCAGTCCAAGAAATATCTGTTATTTTCTTTCATGATGTGATTTATGCAGATGGATATATCTGTTACTGTGAACATAAAACCTTCAACATCTCAGGCTTCTCAGCAATGAAATGGTAGAGGCCCTAAAAAAAACAACAAGCATGAATGTGGCAGATTTCTGCAGCATAAACCACCAAAGAAGAAGAGCTCCTCATCCTGGTGTTTCTAACGTGGAGCTGAACTCCAGTCTGATTATGAAACACATTAATCAGAGCAGCAGACGCAGGGAACGCTGAGGAGCTGATTGTGGTTAAAGCAGCAGCAGTGAGAGAGGATTGTGCTGCTAGTAATTAGAGGACCTTAGCATATTTCCTTCAATTAGGCAGCCGGAGAGACGGCCGTGATTCTGCATGCAGCTCATTATTTAGACTGAACTGCTTTTACTTCATATAGAGCTGCTATTGTTCCAGAGAATTACAGTTTCTCCTTTTTATTCAGTCTGAAATTCTACTACCTGATCTTCTGTTTCAGAATCAAAAGAACATTTTTACATCGGAGGAATCTGACCTAGTGTTTGGAGTAAAAACAGACGACAGCAGAGGAAGAAAACCTGAAAAGGCCAGAAAGTTCAATTATTATAGAAAAATATGAGATAGAATATGAACATCACTGAAGAATGAACACGGGTGCAAAAAAGGAGCAACTACATGGATGTGCAGGTTAACTGGTGGTTAGGTTAGAGTCACCTGTTCTGAAGAAGTCTGTAGGGAGAGGGCCGGAGTACTGCTCACCAGGCTGACAGCAGAACAGAACCTGATCCTGTGGTCTGAGGTTCAGAGAGGGGTCAGGAAAATCTGACCTGTACACTTCAGAGTCCTGGAGGTGTAGGGGTCTCCTCAGAGTCCTGGAGGTGTAGGGGTCTCCTCAGAGTCCTGGGGGTGTGCGGGTCTCCTCAGAGTCCTGGAGGGGTACAGCTTCCCTCAGAGTCCTGGAGGTGTGCGGGTCTCCTCAGAGTCCTGGAGGGGTACAGGTCTCCTCAGAGTCCTGGAGGGGTACAGCTTCCCTCAGAGTCCTGGAGGTGTGCAGGTCTCCTCAGAGTCCTGGAGGGGTACAGGTCTCCTCAGAGTCCTGGAGGTGTAGGGGTCTCCTCAGAGTCCTGGAGGGGTACAGGTCTCCTCAGAGTCCTGGAGGGGTACAGGTCTCCTCAGAGTCCTGGAGGGGTACAGGTCTCCTCAGAGTCCTGGAGGGTCCAGGTCATGGAGAGATGGTAGACTGCAGCCAGTCCCCCTCTCTGCAGAGCAGGAGTCACCTGCAGCCTGTTCCTGTCTACCTTCGTGGTCGCAGCGTACCGGACCGTGGTGATGTGGTGAGGATGACCTCGATGTTGGCGCTGCACCATCACGGTCTTTGGCAGGTTGAGTTTCTTCAGGAAGTTCTTCCTCTGCTGGTCTTTCTTGATCAGGGAGCTGATGTTGAGCTCCTTCTTGAGGTCCTGGGTGATGAGGGTCCCCAGGAGGAGGAGAGAGTCCACAGTGGAGACTGAGGAGTCACAGAGGATTATGGGGGCAGCAGGGTCCTTCCTGTCTTCAGAGGCTTCCAGGTTATTCCTGGAGAGGTTTGGTGGACAGCTGGGTTTTTCTGAAAGTCTGAACTGAAGGAGAGCGGCTGACTTCCAGGAAAATTTAAAAAAACTAACTGACCCATTTATGACTGTTTTTTGCCACTTTTAACCTTTTAATGACAATTTCTGCCATTTTTCACCCGTTTTTGTTTTCTTTTTGCTACTTTTGCCAAGTTTTTCTGTTTTTTCCCTTTTTGTCACCTTTTCTCCCATTTATTCCACTTTAACCTGATTATTACACAATATCGCTGCCTTTCACTCACATACCGTTTGTTTCGCCACTTCCCACCTTTGCTCGTCACCCTTAGCCCATTTTTTTAGCGTTTCTGGCCGTTTGCCCAGGTCAGCCTTAACCCAGTGTTGTCTGTGGTGAAACTCCTGCTCCCGTTGTCGGTCAGACTGGGAGTGAAACCTCGTCAGAGTCGGGGAGGAGACGTCTGAGAAGCAGTGGCAGATCTGGAATCTAGGTGTGAGGTTTCTGCTGTCTTCAGGACTGGCTCACATCTCTCTTCAGACTTTGTTTCAGATATTTTCACCTCAACATGGAGCTTCCTCTCTGCCGCTAAGAACACAGAGTCACAGAGTCAACAGCTCTTGAACCCCAGCGCTGCGTTAGCTGGCGGCTATGCTAATGAGGTCGGCGAAGAGAAAGCAAACAAACGTGAGAGCGGCTGCCTCGTGAGGGTGGAGGGTGGGGTGGGGGGGCCGCAGGATTACCTGTGAGAGCCGTCTGAGAGCCGGGACACACTGAGTGAGTTTAAAGTGCAGCTAATGGGCACGTCTGCGCCGCTCTCCACGAGCTAATGGCAGCCATTTTGGAAGCAGTGAAGAGGGGCCCCGGCCCCCTCTCGTAGAGACCCTGGTGACCTGAGGTGACCTCCACGTGTGAGTGTGCGGGGGGGTTCAACAGGCACTCAGAGAGAAGCCGACAGTTCAAGAAGCCTGAAATGAAGGTAGCAGGGCGTGTAGCGTTAGCATCCAGAGAGCGTGTATACTGAACCTCAGCATGTAGGTCAGGCTGCAGCTTTTAGCACCAACTCTGAATATTAATGGACCCCCACGTCTCTGCTGGGGGGGTGGTTTGTGCTCTAACTGGGGGGCTCTGTTCTGAAACATATGCATTGCAAATTGAGATTATGTCTGCTTACAGTTAGAACAACACTCCCGTGGCGTTTTTAAAAAAACATGAAGATGAATCAGATTATAAAACAGGAGAGACGGCCGTGTGCTCGAATCCATCTGTTATCAGGTTTAAACCCAGATGATTTCATGTTTACGTCCCTACCTGAACATCAGGTGGCGTGTTGACATACAGGAAACATGTCTGTCCATATGTTCTCTGCAGGAAACACGCCATCGAGCTACAGACGTTTGCTTTTAAAAGCTGCTGCATGAGGGAATAAATATGATTATAGATCTGCAGCGTTAAAAACACACAAACACAAGTGTCATATTTGGGCAAAATGGCTAAAATTGAGCAAAAATGGACTAAAAGGGGCAAAACAATGGCAAAAGTGGGATAGGAAAGTGGAAAAAGTGGGTTTAAGTAAAAAAAAAAAAAAAAAAAAAAAAAAGAATTAAAACCAAGTGCAAAAATGCATTAAAAGTGGCAAAAGTTGGCAATATTTGGTAAAAGGTGACAAAAAAGATAAAAAAAAATGTGAAAAGTGACACAAAGGTGGCAAAAAAATGAGTTAGAAGAGGTAAAAATGGGTTAAAAATGATTAAAATGGGTTAAAGTTACAAAAAATTTTTTAAAGTGACAAAAAGGTGACGAAAATGTGTTAAAAATTGCGAAGGGGGACAAAAATGGGATAAAAATAATAAAAAGGTGGAAAAAAAAGTGGTAAAAGGTGTTAAAAGTGGCACAAAGGTTGCAAAAATGGGTTAAAAATAGTAAAACTATGGCAAAAGAAGTGGTAAAAAGGTGTTTAGAGTGGCAAAAGGTGGAAAAAATGGGTAAAAAGTGCAATGGTAAAAGTGGGTTGGAAAGTGGAAAATAATAATTGAAAAAAAAAAAAGACTAAAACCAAACGCAAAAATACATTAGAAGTGGCAAAAAGTTGGCAAAAATGGGTAAAAGTGAGTAAGGTGTGAAAAAACAGGTTAAAAATGACATAAAAGGTGACAAGAGTTGGCAGAAATTGGTAAAAAGTGTCAAAAAGGTGGGAAAAATGGCTGACAAGTGGCAAAGAGGAGGCAAAAATTGGGTTAACAAAAAACATGAAGATGAATCAGATTATAAAACAGGAGAGACGGCCGTGTGCTCCAATCCATGTTTTCAGGTTTAAACCCAGATGATTTCATGTTTACGTCCCTACCTGAACATCAGGTGGCGTGTTGAGATACAGGAAACATGTCTGTCCATATGTTCTCTGCAGGAAACACGCCATCGAGCTACAGACGTTTGTTTTTGAAAGCTGCTGCATGAGGAAATAAATATGATTATAGATCTGCAGTGTTACATCAGCAGAGCAAAGGCTGCAGATTTAAACCCGACTTTTTTTATAGTTTGTGCTCCGTTCCTCCATCATGACGCCGCCTGGTGTGAACCAGCAGCCCAGGTGAGATCAGGTGGTTCTGGCCCTCAGCATCACGGCGTGCATCTGTTATCCTCTGACATGTTCACTCCAGCGGCCTCCATGTGGCACGGATCTTCAGCTGAGCCTCACAAATCGTCTGCCTCGCCGTCACTCAGCCTTGTTTACGGATCCGTGGCGTCCTCGCTCTCCTCGCCCGGCTGTCTGTGTGAGAAGTCGGCCGCCGATGTGTGATGTACATCATCGGTAATCAGATAAGTTGGGTACCATCCTCCTGCTTTCCATCCAAGACAACATGTCCGCTGAACTGAAAGCCAGAGTGCAACTGTCACATGATGTGCCAGGGAGAGCTCAGAACGCCGTAAACAAACCCGCCGAGATGCTGGCGTGACAGGCGGACGGACTGACGGCTCGCTGCTGTCACGTTAAACCCTTTAACCAATTAAAACAGCAGCTCACACGTGAATATGCATGGCAGGGCGAGTTTAAAGTGATAATTATGTGGTCAGCTTCTACTTTTCATTTCATGTGAGTTTTCTGCTCTCAGGATGGAAACCTGCGTTCCAGCGAGCGATCTTTCATGTGTTCGGTTTAATGAGGCGTTTCAGTGAGAGATTCGCTCAAAGAGAAGGAATAAACCCTCCACCATCCACGCTAACCTCTGTTTGTCTCCGCTCATAATGAGCCGGGCAGCGCTACATTTCATTTTCCCGTGGATCACGATCCACTCATCACAAGTCCTACCTCCCTCGTGGTCGTGTTCTCCCGTGGAGGCGGCGCCAGGCGAGTAAACTTTTCACTTGATGAGTTTTGCTCCGAGCTTTCTGACAAAGTTGGACAATTATTTTTGAATCCCCGGGCGCTCACAGGAGGGAAACGGCCAATTATGGAGAATGAGTTATTAAAATATTAAAAAGTAATGTTGGAATGTTGGAAATGTCATTAGTCGAAAACTCAAATGTCTGTTTGAATGACGCCGTGGAAAAGGTCACGACCAGTGTCTGCAAGAGCATCGATGCAAAAATACAAATCAAGCAGATTTAGCCTGAAGGTCTGGACCCAGAAACGCCGTCTTTGTGCAGTAGCCATGCTCCATGTTTACTCCATCACCTCTGCAGACAGAGTTACAGGTGGAGCAGGGAAATCTGTCCTGATAGGACGACCCTTTAGGTCCCTGTAGTCATGTTTGGTTCTGTTTGCAATATAAAAGATTACACTGTCAGTCATTCCTCTGACCTCAGACTCAGGGGCCTTGGCTTATTTTCACCCAGGTGTTGGAACTGTGGGGCTAGCGGGGCCTGCTGATATTGTATGAGGATGTGTGTGTCCATGGGCATGCATATGAAGGTGTGTGTGTGTGTAATGAGTGTGTGCATGAACTCATCCATTTGCACCTGCTGTTCCTGCACAACTTTTCAACATTGTTTCACGTAAAACGCCTGTATGCACTACTCTGCCCCCAAATCTCCTCACAGGTTTCCTTCTGACTCTTGAAAATCCCTCTATGTTTTCTCACCAGCTGTCCCAGGACAGTTGGGCGGGGGGGTGGTAAATAAGTAGCTTAAGTAAAGGTGGCGACGAGATTCTCTGCTCAGAGAGACTTTTGAAGACAACAAAGCCTTTCAAGATGATGAAGAGGAAGACTTTTTAGGATGTCACAGACAGACCTACCTTAAAAGGCAGCAACAATGGGTTAAAAGTGGTAAAAATGGGTTAAAATGGTAAAAATTGGTTAAATGTAGTAAAAATGGCTCAAAGGTAGCAAAAATGGGTTAAAAATGGTAAAAAAAAAGTGTTATTAGTGGCAAAATTTGGTAAAAACTGACAAAAAAGGTGGCAAAGTTGGTTAAAAGTGAGTAAAGTGTGAAAAAACAGGTTCAAAGTGACACAAAAGGTGACAAGAGTTGGCAAAAATTGGTAAAAAGTGACATAAAAAGGTGGCAAAAATGATTAAAAAGTGACAGAAATCAGGCAAAAATGGCTCAAAAGTGGTTCAAATGGGATAAAAGTGGCTAAAAGGTGGCAAAAATGGGTGAAACTGGGTTGGAAAGGGAAAAAAGGCTAAAACCAAATGCAATAATGCAGTAACAGTGGCAAAAAGTTGGCAATAATTGGTAAAAAGTGAGAAAAAGTGACAGAAATCGGGCAAAAATGGCTTCAAAGTGGCAAAAAGGAGGCAAAACTGGGTAGAAAGTGACAAAGAGGAGGCAAAAATGATTAATAGGAAAAAAAATCATTAAAAGGTAACAAAAGGAGGCAAAAATGGGTAAAAAGTGACAACAAGGAGGCAGAAATCACAACAGAATGGCAAAAAAGTGACAAAAATGATTTAAAAGTAACAAAAATGAGTTAAAAGTGACAAAAAGTTGGCAAAAATGAAACTTTTGGGATATCCTGCTGTTATCTACTCATCCTTTCCAAAGCTGTCAGCTGTTGCTGGGCAGGATACACCCTGGACTGGTTTCCAGTTGGACTGGTTTCCAGTCAGACTGGCATAGGGAGACAAACAACCACACTCTCACAGTCACACCTACGGGCAATTTAGTCTCTCCCATTAGTCCAATGAGAACGTTTCCTGACTGAGGGAGGATGCTGGAGAACTTCAGCGTGCACGGGGGAACATACAAACACAGAAAGGCCTTTCTGGGTGTGAGGCAACAGCATAAACTCCTGCAGCCATGCAGATATTTTCAGAACATGAAGATCACCAGTCTGTAAATTCAGAGTGATACTGAGGGAGACGATGCGACTGAACATCAGCCAGCATCTGACTACATCTCCCATGAACCCTTGCTTCTGCAGCCATGCTCAGGAGGATTCAGCAGGATGATGCTAGAGCTCCATCAGTGGAGTCAGAATCTGCAGAGACTGAAGTTCTTATGATTTCCCAGTAATCCATTTTTGCAATAACATTACTCTAAGAAAGACGACCCCAGTCCCCTACCCTATGACGTCTTGGTCATATTTTATTTCCTTATCTGGAAGGAACAACATCTAAACTGGAGGTTTGTCTGCATGGTGTGATGGGCTCATTCTTCAGTCTGATGAAAGTTTGGCTTCTTCTCTATCCTCTCAGTCCTCAGAATAACAGAACTCATGGTTTTAAACATGAGGCAGTAAAACCAGTAGAAGTCTTGAACACTGTGACCAGACCAGCATGCCCAGCATGTCTGTGACTAACCGGTCATCGCTGACTCAAAGCTTTGGTCCACGCCATCACAGACATTTACAGGCTGTCACAGGACGTCCCTCGCCCAGCTGGGACCCCGAACGCCTCGTGGTCGTTTCTGAGGCACGGAGACAAACATCCAGTCGGAGCGGCTCCTCCTGCCAAACACGCGGCTCATCCAAAGTCATTTGCAGCAGAGTCCATTATCATCATCACTTGTGCTGATGAATTCCCCGTGATGGTGGCAGGCCCGCAGCAGCTCCACTCATAATGACATTCTGCTCTTGTTGGCAGGCGCTCGCCGTCAGATGGCTCGCTCCCAACAGCCAGTGTGTCAGACGGAGCGCACACACATCAAGTGGAGGACGGGAGCGAGGCCTGAAAGGCACATTCATTAGAGGGAGGGTCGTCCCGTTCGGTCCAGTCAGCATGTTACGTTTAACGTGATCACCGGTGACGCCGCGAGAGCAAATACGTTCGTCAGCACGCCGAGGTCTCACACCTGCTGATTTAAAAACCGAGCTGGGGGTTGACGGGGAGGGGGGTGATGATAGCAAACTATTCACCTCTACTCTCTAAAGTAAAACAAGATCTTGAAAAGTGGGATTTGCTGCCTCTCTCGTTGGGTGGAAGAACAAATACTATTAAAATGAATATTTTCCCCAAATTTCTAAACCTTTTTCAGTGTCTTCCTGTTTTTCTAACCAAATCGTTCTTTAATAATTTAAGGAAACAGATCTCTTCTTTTATTTGGAACAAGAAATAACCTTGAATTAAATACGGTGTGTTACAAAAACCTCGAAAAGCAGGAGGGATGGCACTTCAATATTTCTTATTTTACTGCTGGGCTGCTAATGTAAGAGCAATGCTACACGGGTTAAAAAATGACTCTACCACACATTCCTGGGTGTCCATGGAAGAAGAACACTCAAGTAACTCTGGTACCATTGCTTTGTGCCAGATTAACGCTGTTACAACCAGTGTCCAGCCTCACCTCAAACCCACTAGTCATACATTCTCTCAAAATATGGAATCAGTTCAGACGTCATTTTTCGCTCACAAATCTTTCACTGTCAGCACCGCCTCAAAGACACTGTACGTTTACTCCTTCGATTACAGATGACGCATTCAACATCTGGACAAAGCCTGGAGTAGGGTCAGTGTATGATCTTTTCTGTGACAATGTTTTTAGCTCTTTTGGGCAATTGGTACTAAAATTCAATATTCCCAGGGCCCATTTCTTCAGATATTTGCAACTCAGAAATTATGTATCCTGTAATACTGACCTTTTTCCCTCATGTCCACCTCCATCTCTTTTGGATGATATCTTTCGTCTTAAACCAGGTGCAAAACGAGCTGTAAGGATTATTTATCAGTGGTTGAATACCTGTGGGCAGGTGTCTCTGGATTCACTGAGGAGAAAATGGGAGGAGGATCTGGGCCAACAGATTTCAGAAGAACAGTGGCAAAAAATAATCAATAGAATATATTCTTCCTCCATATGTCTTAGACATATAGTTGTTCAATTCAAAATAGTACATCGTCTGCATTGGTCTAAAACAAGCCTGTGTAAAGTTAAGATCTGTGACAGATGTTGACAAGGACCTGCTACTCTGATGCACGTGTTCTGGACATGTCCAAAATTGAACAGCTTTTGGGAATCTATTTTTAATTATCTGACTAAAACCTGCAGTACTGCATTAAAGCCATGTCCCTTCATGGGCCTCTTTGGGACATCAGCCTGACTAAACTACAAGCCAACATGATAGCCTTCTGGACTCTCATAGCCAGAAGGATGATTTTACTAAAATGGAAGGAACCAGTGCCACCTGTATGGACACTGGGTGAGAGAGGTCATGTACTGTGTCCAACTGGAAAAGATTCAAAAGACCATAAGGGGGTCAGTCAAGAAGTTCGTTGATGCTTGGCAACCTTTCTTAGCTCACTTTGAGACTATAAATGTGGATGAAATGAAATCTTAGGGTGTAGTGTGCAAGTATCTGTACATGTATAGACTTTTCTTTTTCTTTCTTTTCTATGGATGTGTGTGCTTGTGCTGGTAGTATACATTTACATATCCTTTTTTTCATGACTTTCTGGCCACTATTATTAGTTGTTGTTTTCTTTCTGGGGGGTGGAAATGTGTTTATATAGTTAATGTAAATGCATATGTATTATTACTTTTGAGACTATTAAAAAGACGTTGATCAAAAAAATTGAAAAAAAGTGGCAAAAATGGGTTAAAAGTGACAAAATACTAGAAATAGTGGGTTAAAATGGTAAAAGAATGGGTAAAAAGTGACAAAAGGTGGCAAAAGTGGTTTAAAAGTGGTAAAAATGGGTAAAAAATGACAAAAAGGTTGCAAAATTGGGTTGGTGGCAAATATGGCTCAAGAGTCACCAAACAGTGGCAAAAATTGGTTGAAAGTGACTAAAATGTGAAGAAAAAAACAGGTTCAGAGTAACAAAAAAGTGGCAAATTGGTTAAAAGTGAAAGAAAGGTTGCAAAAATGGGTTAAAAGTGGTGAAAATGTGTTAAAAGCAGGCCCAGGGTAAAGAGCTGAGGGCCAAACGTGCTTGGGAACAGGATGCATGCATGGTGTGAGGCCTGCAGGAGTCCAGTCATTTGAAGAAAACAAGGTGGTTAGATGTAAGCTGAGATTTTACCCAGCATGCACAGCCAGTGTTTGGTTGTGCATTCAGTAAGGATATAAAGAAATAAGTTTAAAGTTCAGGATAGGTTATGGAGCATGCTCAGTGCAGCATTTAAACATCCTTCAGTGCATGCACATGCTACAGACAATCATGAGGAATAGACTGACTAAAGACGTGCATTCCATGGAGGATCCTTCCCACTGAATCCTGGCCTTTAAATAAGGACTATAGTTCATATTTGGAGTAGCTGTGGAGTATGAATGTGACAGATAAAGGTTAAGGAGACGGGTACATGCCTCACAGCTCTGTGTTTGACGATCTGATGGCGGCAGAAAGAGACGCCGTAGATCTTCACATCTTTAAGTGAAAGGGAGGAACGATGATGAGCCTCTGTGGTTTCACTGCCGGGCTGAATTAAGGTTGATGCCCCATGAAAGAAACGTAAGAGGAGCTGCAGGGACGATAATGTTCAAAGCAGCATATGAGGAAGTCATCACTGCAGATAACAGCTCCATGGACGCACGGCGAGCCTGCTCGCTTTAGAGACGCCCAATCAGCGACTCAGTGACGAACGAGGGAGGAGGGAAAGATCAGGAACCAGCTGCAGACTGCTGCCACTGAAAACAGCGGTTTTCATGTCTAACATGAGTAAATTTAACCTTTTCACATTAGACATAATGTACCGTCCCTGGGCCTGAGCACATCTGAGCATAGACACATAGACAAGTTTGTAGTCCATCCTGCTACTGTGGATGTTTTGATCATTTTAGAGACTCCACCAACGACCCTCTTCATACGTCCACATCCACCTGCAGCTCAGAGGATGAAATGGACCTGTGCTGCATGAACACAGTGGCTTTAAAGGGACAGGAGATGTTTGAAGGTTATTTTTGGGGACTTTTTGATTCAGCTGCTGAGAGAGAGGGGGGGCAGACATGCATGTCACAGAGGCGGGACTGGAATACGACAGTGTGTTGAGGACCCTCGCCAGCTCTACCAGCTGAACCAAACAGCCGTCTGAGACTGGAAAACTGACTTTATTTCACTGATGTGAACCCCTCACTCGAGCATGGTTGCATCCACATCTCCTGTACACCAGTGTTCATTTAGGCAGCTATTTTTAGTTTTAGTCTCAATCTTAGTCTTTAGATGAAAAACATTTTAGTTCTAGTCACATTTTAGTCATTTCTACCCTTTTTAGTCTCAGTCTAGTTTTAGTCATCACAGATCTATTTTTGTTAGTCTCAGTCTAGTTTTAGTCATCACAGATCTATTTTTGTTGTCTCAGTCTAGTTTTAGTCATCACAGATCTATTTTTGTTGTCTCAGTCTAGTTTTGTCATCACAGATCTATTTTTGTTAGTCTAGTTTTAGTTGTCACAGATCTATTTTTGTTGTCTTAGTCTAGTTTTAGTTGTCACAGATCTATTTTTGTTAGTCTCAGTCTAGTTTTAGTTGTCACAGATCTATTTTTGTTGTCTCAGTCTAGTTTTAGTTGTCACAGATCTATTTTTGTTAGTCTCAGTCTAGTTTTAGTTGTCACAGATCTATTTTTGTTGTCTTAGTCTAGTTTTAGTTGTCACAGATCTATTTTTGTTGTCTTAGTCTAGTTTTAGTTGTCACAGATCTATTTTTGTTGTCTCAGTCTAGTTTTAGTCATCACAGATCTATTTTTGTTAGTCTCAGTCTAGTTTTAGTTGTCACAGATCTATTTTTGTTGTCTCAGTCTAGTTTTAGTTGTCACAGATCTATTTTTGTTGTCTTTGTCTAGTTTTAGTTGTCACAGATCTATTTTTGTTGTCTTAGTCTAGTTTTAGTTGTCACAGATCTATTTTTGTTGTCTCAGTCTAGTTTTAGTCATCACAGATCTATTTTTGTTGTCTTAGTCTAGTTTTAGTTGTCACAGATCTATTTTTGTTGTCTCAGTCTAGTTTTAGTTGTCACAGATCTATTTTTGTTGTCTCAGGCTAGTTTTACTTGTCACAGATCTATTTTTGTTGTCTCAGTCTAGTTTTAGTCATCACAGATCTATTTTTGTTGTCTTAGTCTAGTTTTAGTCGTCACAGATCTATTTTTGTTGTCTTAGTCTAGTTTTAGTTGTCACAGATATATTTTTGTTGTCTTTGTCTAGTTTTAGTCATCACAGATCTATTTTTGTTGTCTCAGTCTAGTTTTAGTTGTCACAGATCTATTTTTGTTAGTCTCAGTCTAGTTTTAGTCATCACAGATCTATTTTTGTTGTCTTAGTCTAGTTGTAGTCGTCACAGATCTATTTTTGTTGTCTTAGTCTAGTTTTAGTCATCACAGATCTATTTTTGTTAGTCTCAGTCTAGTTTTAGTTGTCACAGATCTATTTTTGTTGTCTTAGTCTAGTTTTAGTCATCACAGATCTATTTTTGTTAGTCTCAGTCTAGTTGTAGTCGTCACAGATCTATTTTTGTTGTCTTAGTCTAGTTTTAGTCATCACAGATCTATTTTTGTTAGTCTCAGTCTAGTTTTAGTTGTCATAGATCTATTTTTGTTGTCTCAGTCTAGTTTTAGTTGTCATAGATCTATTTTTGTTGTCTCAGTCTAGTTTTAGTTGTCACAGATCTATTTTTGTTGTCTTAGTCTAGTTTTAGTCATCACAGATCTATTTTTGTTAGTCTCAGTCTAGTTGTAGTTGTCACAGATCTATTTTTGTTGTCTCAGTCTAGTTTTAGTTGTCACAGATCTATTTTTGGTGTCTTAGTCTAGTTTTAGTCATCACAGATCTATTTTTGTTAGTCTCAGTCTAGTTTTAGTTGTCACAGATCTATTTTTGTTGTCAGTCTAGTTTTAGTCATCACAGATCTATTTTTGTTAGTCTCAGTCTAGTTGTAGTTGTCACAGATCTATTTTTGTTGTCTCAGTCTAGTTTTAGTTGTCACAGATCTATTTTTGTTAGTCTCAGTCTAGTTTTAGTTGTCACAGATCTATTTTTGTTGTCTCAGTCTAGTTGTAGTTGTCACAGATCTATTTTTGTTGTCTCAGTCTAGTTTTAGTCATCACAGATCTATTTTTGTTGTCTTAGTCTAGTTTTAGTCGTCACAGATCTATTTTTGTTGTCTCAGTCTAGTTTTAGTTGTCACAGATCTATTTTTGTTGTCTCAGTCTAGTTTTAGTTGTCATAGATCTATTTTTGTTGTCTCAGTCTAGTTTTAGTTGTCACAGATCTATTTTTGTTGTCTCAGTCTAGTTTTAGTCATCACAGATCTATTTTTGTTAGTCTCAGTCTAGTTTTAGTTGTCACAGATCTATTTTTGTTGTCTTAGTCTAGTTTTAGTTGTCACAGATCTATTTTTGTTAGTCTCAGTCTAGTTGTAGTTGTCACAGATCTATTTTTGTTGTCTCAGTCTAGTTTTAGTTGTCACAGATCTATTTTTGTTGTCTCAGTCTAGTTTTAGTCATCACAGATCTATTTTTGTTGTCTTAGTCTAGTTTTAGTTGTCACAGATCTATTTTTGTTGTCTTAGTCTAGTTTTAGTTGTCACAGATCTATTTTTGTTGTCTTAGTCTAGTTTTAGTCATCACAGATCTATTTTTGTTAGTCTCAGTCTAGTTTTAGTTGTCACAGATCTATTTTTGTTGTCTCAGTCTAGTTTTAGTTGTCACAGATCTATTTTTGTTGTCTTAGTCTAGTTTTAGTTGTCACAGATCTATTTTTGTTGTCTTAGTCTAGTTTTAGTTGTCACAGATCTATTTTTGTTGTCTCAGTCTAGTTTTAGTCATCACAGATCTATTTTTGTTAGTCTCAGTCTAGTTGTAGTTGTCACAGATCTATTTTTGTTGTCTCAGTCTAGTTTTAGTTGTCACAGATCTATTTTTGTTGTCTTAGTCTAGTTTTAGTTGTCACAGATCTATTTTTGTTGTCTTAGTCTAGTTTTAGTCATCACAGATCTATTTTTGTTAGTCTCAGTCTAGTTTTAGTTGTCACAGATCTATTTTTGTTGTCTCAGTCTAGTTTTAGTTGTCACAGATCTATTTTTGTTGTCTTAGTCTAGTTTTAGTTGTCACAGATCTATTTTTGTTGTCTTAGTCTAGTTTTAGTTGTCACAGATCTATTTTTATTGTCTCAGTCTAGTTTTAGTCATCACAGATCTATTTTTGTTGTCTTTGTCTAGTTTTACTTGTCACAGATCTATTTTTGTTGTCTCAGTCTAGTTTTAGTTGTCACAGATCTATTTTTGTTGTCTTAGTCTAGTTTTAGTTGTCACAGATCTATTTTTGTTGTCTTAGTCTAGTTTTAGTTGTCACAGATCTATTTTTGTTGTCTCAGTCTAGTTTTAGTCATCACAGATCTATTTTTGTTAGTCTCAGTCTAGTTTTAGTCATCACAGATCTATTTTTGTTGTCTCAGTCTAGTTTTAGTTGTCACAGATCTATTTTTGTTGTCTTAGTCTAGTTTTAGTCATCACAGATCTATTTTTGTTGTCTTAGTCTAGTTTTAGTCGTCACAGATCTATTTTTGTTGTCTTAGTCTAGTTTTAGTTGTCACAGATCGATTTTTGTTGTCTTAGTCTAGTTTTAGTCATCACAGATCTATTTTTGTTGTCTTAGTCTAGTTTTAGTTGTCACAGATCTATTTTTGTTAGTCTCAGTCTAGTTTTAGTTGTCACAGATCTATTTTTGATGTCTCAGTCTAGTTTTAGTTGTCACAGATCTGTTTTTGTTGTCTTAGTCTAGTTTTAGTCATCACAGATCTATTTTTGTTGTCTCAGTCTAGTTTTAGTCATCACAGATCTATTTTTGTTAGTCTCAGTCTAGTTTTAGTTGTCACAGATCTATTTTTGTTGTCTTTGTCTAGTTTTAGTCATCACAGATCTATTTTTGTTAGTCTCAGTCTAGTTGTAGTTGTCACAGATCTATTTTTGTTGTCTCAGTCTAGTTTTAGTTGTCACAGATATATTTTTGTTGTCTTTGTCTAGTTTTAGTCATCACAGATCTATTTTTGTTAGTCTCAGTCTAGTTTTAGTTGTCACAGATCTATTTTTGTTGTCTCAGTCTAGTTTTAGTTGTCACAGATATATTTTTGTTGTCTTAGTCTAGTTTTAGTCATCACAGATCTATTTTTGTTGTCTTAGTCTAGTTTTAGTTGTCACAGATCTATTTTTGTTGTCTTTGTCTAGTTTTAGTTGTCACAGATCTATTTTTGTTGTCTTAGTCTAGTTTTAGTCATCACAGATCTATTTTTGTTAGTCTCAGTCGAGTTTTAGTCATCACAGATCTATTTTTGTTGTCTCAGTCTAGTTGTAGTTGTCACAGATCTATTTTTGTTGTCTTAGTCTAGTTTTAGTTGTCACAGATCTATTTTTGTTGTCTTAGTCTAGTTTTAGTCATCACAGATCTATTTTTGTTAGTCTCAGTCTAGTTTTAGTTGTCACAGATCTATTTTTGTTGTCTCAGTCTAGTTTTAGTTGTCACAGATCTATTTTTGTTGTCTTTGTCTAGTTTTAGTTGTCACAGATCTATTTTTGTTGTCTTAGTCTAGTTTTAGTTGTCACAGATCTATTTTTGTTGTCTCAGTCTAGTTTTAGTCATCACAGATCTATTTTTGTTAGTCTCAGTCTAGTTGTAGTTGTCACAGATCTATTTTTGTTGTCTCAGTCTAGTTTTAGTTGTCACAGATCTATTTTTGTTGTCTCAGTCTAGTTTTACTTGTCACAGATCTATTTTTGTTGTCTCAGTCTAGTTTTAGTCATCACAGATCTATTTTTGTTGTCTTAGTCTAGTTTTAGTCGTCACAGATCTATTTTTGTTGTCTTAGTCTAGTTTTAGTTGTCACAGATATATTTTTGTTGTCTTTGTCTAGTTTTAGTCATCACAGATCTATTTTTGTTGTCTCAGTCTAGTTTTAGTTGTCACAGATCTATTTTTGTTAGTCTCAGTCTAGTTTTAGTTGTCACAGATCTATTTTTGTTGTCTTAGTCTAGTTGTAGTCGTCACAGATCTATTTTTGTTGTCTTAGTCTAGTTTTAGTCATCACAGATCTATTTTTGTTAGTCTCAGTCTAGTTTTAGTTGTCACAGATCTATTTTTGTTGTCTCAGTCTAGTTTTAGTTGTCACAGATCTATTTTTGTTGTCTTAGTCTAGTTTTAGTTGTCATAGATCTATTTTTGTTGTCTCAGTCTAGTTTTAGTTGTCACAGATCTATTTTTGTTGTCTCTGTCTAGTTTTAGTCATCACAGATCTATTTTTGTTAGTCTCAGTCTAGTTTTAGTTGTCACAGATCTATTTTTGTTGTCTCAGTCTAGTTTTAGTTGTCACAGATCTATTTTTGTTGTCTTTGTCTAGTTTTAGTTGTCATAGATCTATTTTTGTTAGTCTCAGTCTAGTTTTAGTTGTCACAGATCTATTTTTGTTGTCTCAGTCTAGTTTTAGTTGTCACAGATCTATTTTTGTTGTCTTAGTCTAGTTTTAGTTGTCACAGATCTATTTTTGTTGTCTTAGTCTAGTTTTAGTTGTCACAGATCTATTTTTGTTGTCTCAGTCTAGTTTTAGTCATCACAGATCTTTTTTTGTTAGTCTCAGTCTAGTTTTAGTTGTCACAGATCTATTTTTGTTGTCTCAGTCTAGTTTTAGTTGTCACAGATCTATTTTTGTTGTCTTTGTCTAGTTTTAGTTGTCACAGATCTATTTTTGTTGTCTTAGTCTAGTTTTAGTTGTCACAGATCTATTTTTGTTGTCTCAGTCTAGTTTTAGTCATCACAGATCTATTTTTGTTAGTCTCAGTCTAGTTTTAGTTGTCACAGATCTATTTTTGTTGTTTCAGTCTAGTTTTAGTTGTCACAGATCTATTTTTGTTGTCTCAGGCTAGTTTTACTTGTCACAGATCTATTTTTGTTGTCTCAGTCTAGTTTTAGTCATCACAGATCTATTTTTGTTGTCTTAGTCTAGTTTTAGTCGTCACAGATCTATTTTTGTTGTCTTAGTCTAGTTTTAGTTGTCACAGATATATTTTTGTTGTCTTTGTCTAGTTTTAGTCATCACAGATCTATTTTTGTTAGTCTCAGTCTAGTTTTAGTTGTCACAGATCTATTTTTGTTGTCTTAGTCTAGTTTTAGTTGTCACAGATCTATTTTTGTTGTCTTTGTCTAGTTTTAGTTGTCATAGATCTATTTTTGTTAGTCTCAGTCTAGTTTTAGTTGTCACAGATCTATTTTTGTTGTCTCAGTCTAGTTTTAGTTGTCACAGATCTATTTTTGTTGTCTTAGTCTAGTTTTAGTTGTCACAGATCTATTTTTGTTGTCTTAGTCTAGTTTTAGTTGTCACAGATCTATTTTTGTTGTCTCAGTCTAGTTTTAGTCATCACAGATCTATTTTTGTTAGTCTCAGTCTAGTTTTAGTTGTCACAGATCTATTTTTGTTAGTCTCAGTCTAGTTTTAGTTGTCACAGATCTATTTTTGTTGTCTTAGTCTAGTTGTAGTCGTCACAGATCTATTTTTGTTGTCTTAGTCTAGTTTTAGTCATCACAGATCTATTTTTGTTAGTCTTAGTCTAGTTTTAGTCGTCACAGATCTATTTTTGTTGTCTTAGTCTAGTTTTAGTTGTCACAGATATATTTTTGTTGTCTTTGTCTAGTTTTAGTCATCACAGATCTATTTTTGTTGTCTCAGTCTAGTTTTAGTTGTCACAGATCTATTTTTGTTAGTCTCAGTCTAGTTTTAGTCATCACAGATCTATTTTTGTTGTCTTAGTCTAGTTGTAGTCGTCACAGATCTATTTTTGTTGTCTTAGTCTAGTTTTAGTCATCACAGATCTATTTTTGTTAGTCTCAGTCTAGTTTTAGTTGTCACAGATCTATTTTTGTTAGTCTCAGTCTAGTTGTAGTTGTCACAGATCTATTTTTGTTGTCTCAGTCTAGTTTTAGTTGTCACAGATCTATTTTTGGTGTCTTAGTCTAGTTTTAGTCATCACAGATCTATTTTTGTTGTCTTAGTCTAGTTTTAGTTGTCACAGATCTATTTTTGTTGTCTTAGTCTAGTTTTAGTTGTCACAGATCTGTTTTTGTTGTCTTAGTCTAGTTTTAGTCATCACAGATCTATTTTTGTTGTCTCAGTCTAGTTTTAGTCATCACAGATCTATTTTTGTTAGTCTCAGTCTAGTTTTAGTTGTCACAGATCTATTTTTGTTGTCAGTCTAGTTTTAGTCATCACAGATCTATTTTTGTTAGTCTCAGTCTAGTTGTAGTTGTCACAGATCTATTTTTGTTGTCTCAGTCTAGTTTTAGTTGTCACAGATCTATTTTTGTTAGTCTCAGTCTAGTTTTAGTTGTCACAGATCTATTTTTGTTGTCTTAGTCTAGTTTTAGTTGTCACAGATCTATTTTTGTTGTCTTAGTCTAGTTTTAGTTGTCACAGATCTATTTTTGTTGTCTCAGTCTAGTTTTAGTCATCACAGATCTATTTTTGTTAGTCTCAGTCTAGTTTTAGTTGTCACAGATCTATTTTTGTTAGTCTCAGTCTAGTTTTAGTTGTCACAGATCTATTTTTGTTGTCTTAGTCTAGTTGTAGTCGTCACAGATCTATTTTTGTTGTCTTAGTCTAGTTTTAGTCATCACAGATCTATTTTTGTTAGTCTTAGTCTAGTTTTAGTCGTCACAGATCTATTTTTGTTGTCTTAGTCTAGTTTTAGTTGTCACAGATATATTTTTGTTGTCTTTGTCTAGTTTTAGTCATCACAGATCTATTTTTGTTGTCTCAGTCTAGTTTTAGTTGTCACAGATCTATTTTTGTTAGTCTCAGTCTAGTTTTAGTCATCACAGATCTATTTTTGTTGTCTTAGTCTAGTTGTAGTCGTCACAGATCTATTTTTGTTGTCTTAGTCTAGTTTTAGTCATCACAGATCTATTTTTGTTAGTCTCAGTCTAGTTTTAGTTGTCACAGATCTATTTTTGTTGTCTTAGTCTAGTTTTAGTCATCACAGATCTATTTTTGTTAGTCTCAGTCTAGTTGTAGTCGTCACAGATCTATTTTTGTTGTCTTAGTCTAGTTTTAGTCATCACAGATCTATTTTTGTTAGTCTCAGTCTAGTTTTAGTTGTCACAGATCTATTTTTGTTGTCTCAGTCTAGTTTTAGTTGTCATAGATCTATTTTTGTTGTCTCAGTCTAGTTTTAGTTGTCACAGATCTATTTTTGTTGTCTTAGTCTAGTTTTAGTCATCACAGATCTATTTTTGTTAGTCTCAGTCTAGTTGTAGTTGTCACAGATCTATTTTTGTTGTCTCAGTCTAGTTTTAGTTGTCACAGATCTATTTTTGGTGTCTTAGTCTAGTTTTAGTCATCACAGATCTATTTTTGTTGTCTTAGTCTAGTTTTAGTTGTCACAGATCTATTTTTGTTGTCTTAGTCTAGTTTTAGTTGTCACAGATCTGTTTTTGTTGTCTTAGTCTAGTTTTAGTCATCACAGATCTATTTTTGTTGTCTCAGTCTAGTTTTAGTCATCACAGATCTATTTTTGTTAGTCTCAGTCTAGTTTTAGTTGTCACAGATCTATTTTTGTTGTCAGTCTAGTTTTAGTCATCACAGATCTATTTTTGTTAGTCTCAGTCTAGTTGTAGTTGTCACAGATCTATTTTTGTTGTCTCAGTCTAGTTTTAGTTGTCACAGATCTATTTTTGTTAGTCTCAGTCTAGTTTTAGTTGTCACAGATCTATTTTTGTTGTCTCAGTCTAGTTGTAGTTGTCACAGATCTATTTTTGTTGTCTCAGTCTAGTTTTAGTCATCACAGATCTATTTTTGTTGTCTTAGTCTAGTTTTAGTCGTCACAGATCTATTTTTGTTGTCTCAGTCTAGTTTTAGTTGTCACAGATCTATTTTTGTTGTCTCAGTCTAGTTTTAGTTGTCATAGATCTATTTTTGTTGTCTCAGTCTAGTTTTAGTTGTCACAGATCTATTTTTGTTGTCTCAGTCTAGTTTTAGTCATCACAGATCTATTTTTGTTAGTCTCAGTCTAGTTTTAGTTGTCACAGATCTATTTTTGTTGTCTTAGTCTAGTTTTAGTTGTCACAGATCTATTTTTGTTAGTCTCAGTCTAGTTGTAGTTGTCACAGATCTATTTTTGTTGTCTCAGTCTAGTTTTAGTTGTCACAGATCTATTTTTGTTGTCTTAGTCTAGTTTTAGTCATCACAGATCTATTTTTGTTGTCTTAGTCTAGTTTTAGTTGTCACAGATCTATTTTTGTTGTCTTAGTCTAGTTTTAGTTGTCACAGATCTATTTTTGTTGTCTTAGTCTAGTTTTAGTCATCACAGATCTATTTTTGTTAGTCTCAGTCTAGTTTTAGTTGTCACAGATCTATTTTTGTTGTCTCAGTCTAGTTTTAGTTGTCACAGATCTATTTTTGTTGTCTTAGTCTAGTTTTAGTTGTCACAGATCTATTTTTGTTGTCTTAGTCTAGTTTTAGTTGTCACAGATCTATTTTTGTTGTCTCAGTCTAGTTTTAGTCATCACAGATCTATTTTTGTTTGTCTCAGTCTAGTTGTAGTTGTCACAGATCTATTTTTGTTGTCTCAGTCTAGTTTTAGTTGTCACAGATCTATTTTTGTTGTCTTAGTCTAGTTTTAGTTGTCACAGATCTATTTTTGTTGTCTTAGTCTAGTTTTAGTCATCACAGATCTATTTTTGTTAGTCTCAGTCTAGTTTTAGTTGTCACAGATCTATTTTTGTTGTCTCAGTCTAGTTTTAGTTGTCACAGATCTATTTTTGTTGTCTTAGTCTAGTTTTAGTTGTCACAGATCTATTTTTGTTGTCTTAGTCTAGTTTTAGTTGTCACAGATCTATTTTTGTTGTCTCAGTCTAGTTTTAGTCATCACAGATCTATTTTTGTTGTCTTTGTCTAGTTTTAGTTGTCACAGATCTATTTTTGTTGTCTCAGTCTAGTTTTAGTTGTCACAGATCTATTTTTGTTGTCTTAGTCTAGTTTTAGTTGTCACAGATCTATTTTTGTTGTCTTAGTCTAGTTTTAGTTGTCACAGATCTATTTTTGTTGTCTCAGTCTAGTTTTAGTTGTCACAGATCTATTTTTGTTGTCTTAGTCTAGTTTTAGTCATCACAGATCTATTTTTGTTGTCTCAGTCTAGTTTTAGTTGTCACAGATCTATTTTTGTTGTCTTAGTCTAGTTTTAGTCATCACAGATCTATTTTTGTTGTCTTAGTCTAGTTTTAGTCGTCACAGATCTATTTTTGTTGTCTTAGTCTAGTTTTAGTTGTCACAGATCGATTTTTGTTGTCTTAGTCTAGTTTTAGTCATCACAGATCTATTTTTGTTGTCTTAGTCTAGTTTTAGTTGTCACAGATCTATTTTTGTTAGTCTCAGTCTAGTTTTAGTTGTCACAGATCTATTTTTGATGTCTCAGTCTAGTTTTAGTTGTCATAGATCTATTTTTGTTGTCTCAGTCTAGTTTTAGTTGTCACAGATCTATTTTTGTTGTCTCAGTCTAGTTTTAGTCATCACAGATCTATTTTTGTTAGTCTCAGTCTAGTTTTAGTTGTCACAGATCTATTTTTGTTGTCTTTGTCTAGTTTTAGTCATCACAGATCTATTTTTGTTAGTCTCAGTCTAGTTGTAGTTGTCACAGATCTATTTTTGTTGTCTCAGTCTAGTTTTAGTTGTCACAGATATATTTTTGTTGTCTTTGTCTAGTTTTAGTCATCACAGATCTATTTTTGTTAGTCTCAGTCTAGTTTTAGTTGTCACAGATCTATTTTTGTTGTCTCAGTCTAGTTTTAGTTGTCACAGATATATTTTTGTTGTCTTAGTCTAGTTTTAGTCATCACAGATCTATTTTTGTTGTCTTAGTCTAGTTTTAGTTGTCACAGATCTATTTTTGTTGTCTTTGTCTAGTTTTAGTTGTCACAGATCTATTTTTGTTGTCTTAGTCTAGTTTTAGTCATCACAGATCTATTTTTGTTAGTCTCAGTCTAGTTTTAGTCATCACAGATCTATTTTTGTTGTCTCAGTCTAGTTGTAGTTGTCACAGATCTATTTTTGTTGTCTTAGTCTAGTTTTAGTTGTCACAGATCTATTTTTGTTGTCTTAGTCTAGTTTTAGTCATCACAGATCTATTTTTGTTAGTCTCAGTCTAGTTTTAGTTGTCACAGATCTATTTTTGTTGTCTCAGTCTAGTTTTAGTTGTCACAGATCTATTTTTGTTGTCTTTGTCTAGTTTTAGTTGTCACAGATCTATTTTTGTTGTCTTAGTCTAGTTTTAGTTGTCACAGATCTATTTTTGTTGTCTCAGTCTAGTTTTAGTCATCACAGATCTATTTTTGTTAGTCTCAGTCTAGTTTTAGTTGTCACAGATCTATTTTTGTTGTCTCAGTCTAGTTTTAGTTGTCACAGATCTATTTTTGTTGTCTCAGGCTAGTTTTACTTGTCACAGATCTATTTTTGTTGTCTCAGTCTAGTTTTAGTCATCACAGATCTATTTTTGTTGTCTTAGTCTAGTTTTAGTCGTCACAGATCTATTTTTGTTGTCTTAGTCTAGTTTTAGTTGTCACAGATATATTTTTGTTGTCTTTGTCTAGTTTTAGTCATCACAGATCTATTTTTGTTGTCTCAGTCTAGTTTTAGTTGTCACAGATCTATTTTTGTTAGTCTCAGTCTAGTTTTAGTTGTCACAGATCTATTTTTGTTGTCTTAGTCTAGTTGTAGTCGTCACAGATCTATTTTTGTTGTCTTAGTCTAGTTTTAGTCATCACAGATCTATTTTTGTTAGTCTCAGTCTAGTTTTAGTTGTCACAGATCTATTTTTGTTGTCTCAGTCTAGTTTTAGTTGTCACAGATCTATTTTTGTTGTCTTAGTCTAGTTTTAGTTGTCATAGATCCATTTTTGTTGTCTCAGTCTAGTTTTAGTTGTCACAGATCTATTTTTGTTGTCTCTGTCTAGTTTTAGTCATCACAGATCTATTTTTGTTAGTCTCAGTCTAGTTTTAGTTGTCACAGATCTATTTTTGTTGTCTCAGTCTAGTTTTAGTTGTCACAGATCTATTTTTGTTGTCTTTGTCTAGTTTTAGTTGTCATAGATCTATTTTTGTTGTCTCAGTCTAGTTTTAGTCATCACAGATCTATTTTTGTTAGTCTCAGTCTAGTTTTAGTTGTCACAGATCTATTTTTGTTAGTCTCAGTCTAGTTTTAGTTGTCACAGATCTATTTTTGTTGTCTTAGTCTAGTTGTAGTCGTCACAGATCTATTTTTGTTGTCTTAGTCTAGTTTTAGTCATCACAGATCTATTTTTGTTAGTCTCAGTCTAGTTTTAGTTGTCACAGATCTATTTTTGTTGTCTCAGTCTAGTTTTAGTTGTCACAGATCTATTTTTGTTGTCTTAGTCTAGTTTTAGTTGTCATAGATCTATTTTTGTTGTCTCAGTCTAGTTTTAGTCATCACAGATCTATTTTTGTTAGTCTCAGTCTAGTTTTAGTCATCACAGATCTATTTTTGTTGTCTTAGTCTAGTTTTAGTCGTCACAGATCTATTTTTGTTGTCTTAGTCTAGTTTTAGTTGTCACAGATATATTTTTGTTGTCTTTGTCTAGTTTTAGTCATCACAGATCTATTTTTGTTGTCTCAGTCTAGTTTTAGTTGTCACAGATCTATTTTTGTTAGTCTCAGTCTAGTTTTAGTTGTCACAGATCTATTTTTGTTGTCTTAGTCTAGTTGTAGTCGTCACAGATCTATTTTTGTTGTCTTAGTCTAGTTTTAGTCATCACAGATCTATTTTTGTTAGTCTCAGTCTAGTTTTAGTTGTCACAGATCTATTTTTGTTGTCTCAGTCTAGTTTTAGTCGTCACAGATCTATTTTTGTTGTCTTAGTCTAGTTTTAGTTGTCACAGATCTATTTTTGTTGTCTTAGTCTAGTTTTAGTCATCACAGATCTATTTTTGTTAGTCTCAGTCTAGTTTTAGTTGTCACAGATCTATTTTTGTTGTCTCAGTCTAGTTTTAGTTGTCACAGATCTATTTTTGTTGTCTCAGTCCAGTTTTAGTCATCACAGATCTATTTTTGTTAGTCTCAGTCTAGTTTTAGTTGTCACAGATCTATTTTTGTTGTCTCTGTCTAGTTTTAGTCATCACAGATCTATTTTTGTTAGTCTCAGTCTAGTTTTAGTTGTCACAGATCTATTTTTGTTGTCTCAGTCTAGTTTTAGTTGTCACAGATCTATTTTTGTTAGTCTCAGTCTAGTTTTAGTTGTCACAGATCTATTTTTGTTGTCTTAGTCTAGTTGTAGTCGTCACAGATCTATTTTTGTTGTCTTAGTCTAGTTTTAGTCATCACAGATCTATTTTTGTTAGTCTCAGTCTAGTTTTAGTTGTCACAGATCTATTTTTGTTGTCTCAGTCTAGTTTTAGTTGTCACAGATCTATTTTTGTTGTCTCAGTCTAGTTTTAGTTGTCACAGATCTATTTTTGTTGTCTCAGTCCAGTTTTAGTCATCACAGATCTATTTTTGTTAGTCTCAGTCTAGTTTTAGTTGTCACAGATCTATTTTTGTTGTCTCTGTCTAGTTTTAGTCATCACAGATCTATTTTTGTTAGTCTCAGTCTAGTTTTAGTTGTCACAGATCTATTTTTGTTGTCTCAGTCTAGTTTTAGTTGTCACAGATCTATTTTTGTTAGTCTCAGTCTAGTTTTAGTTGTCACAGATCTATTTTTGTTGTCTTAGTCTAGTTGTAGTCGTCACAGATCTATTTTTGTTGTCTTAGTCTAGTTTTAGTCATCACAGATCTATTTTTGTTAGTCTCAGTCTAGTTTTAGTTGTCACAGATCTATTTTTGTTGTCTCAGTCTAGTTTTAGTTGTCACAGATCTATTTTTGTTGTCTTAGTCTAGTTTTAGTTGTCACAGATCTATTTTTGTTGTCTTAGTCTAGTTTTAGTCATCACAGATCTATTTTTGTTAGTCTCAGTCTAGTTTTAGTTGTCACAGATCTATTTTTGTTGTCTCAGTCTAGTTTTAGTTGTCACAGATCTATTTTTGTTGTCTCAGTCCAGTTTTAGTCATCACAGATCTATTTTTGTTAGTCTCAGTCTAGTTTTAGTTGTCACAGATCTATTTTTGTTGTCTCAGTCTAGTTTTAGTTGTCACAGATCTATTTTTGTTGTCTTTGTCTAGTTTTAGTTGTCACAGATCTATTTTTGTTGTCTTAGTCTAGTTTTAGTTGTCACAGATCTATTTTTGTTGTCTCAGTCTAGTTTTAGTCATCACAGATCTATTTTTGTTAGTCTCAGTCTAGTTTTAGTCATCACAGATCTATTTTTGTTGTCTCAGTCTAGTTTTAGTTGTCACAGATCTATTTTTGTTGTCTTAGTCTAGTTTTAGTCATCACAGATCTATTTTTGTTGTCTTAGTCTAGTTTTAGTCGTCACAGATCTATTTTTGTTGTCTTAGTCTAGTTTTAGTTGTCACAGATCTATTTTTGTTGTCTTGGTCTAGTTTTAGCAATCACAGATCTATTTTTGTTAGTCTCAGTCTAGTTTTAGTTGTCACAGATCTATTTTTGTTGTCTCAGTCTAGTTTTAGTTGTCACAGATCTATTTTTGTTGTCTTAGTCTAGTTTTAGTTGTCACAGATCTATTTTTGTTGTCTTAGTCTAGTTTTAGTCATCACAGATCTATTTTGGTTAGTCTTAGTCTAGTTTTAGTCATCACAGATCTATTTTTGTTGTCTTAGTCTAGTTTTAGTCATCACAGATCTATTTTTGTTGTCTCAGTCTAGTTTTAGTTGTCACAGATCTATTTTTGTTAGTCTCAGTCTAGTTTTAGTTGTCACAGATCTATTTTTGTTGTCTTAGTCTAGTTTTAGTCATCACAGATCTATTTTTGTTAGTCTCAGTCTAGTTGTAGTTGTCACAGATCTATTTTTGTTGTCTTAGTCTAGTTTTAGTTGTCACAGATCTATTTTTGTTGTCTTAGTCTAGTTTTAGTTGTCACAGATCTATTTTTGTTGTCTTAGTCTAGTTTTAGTTGTCACAGATCTATTTTTGTTGTCTTAGTCTAGTTTTTAGCTGTCACAGATCTATTTTTGTTGTTTTAGTCTAGTTTTAGTTGTCACAGATCTATTTTTGTTGTCTTAGTCTAGTTTTAGTCGTCACAGATCTATTTTTGTTGTCTTAGTCTAGTTTTAGTTGTCACAGATCTATTTTTGTTGTCTTAGTCTAGTTTTTAGCTGTCACAGATCTATTTTTGTTGTCTTACTCTAGTTTTAGTTGTCACAGATCTATTTTTGTTGTCTCAGTCTAGTTTTAGTTGTCACAGATCTATTTTTGTTGTCTTAGTCTAGTTTTAGTTGTCACAGATCTATTTTTGTTGTCTTAGTCTAGTTTTAGTTGTCACAGATCTATTTTTGTTGTCTTAGTCTAGTTTTAGTCATCACAGATCTATTTTTGTTGTCAGTCTAGTTTTAGTTGTCACAGATCTATTTTTGTTGTTAGTCTAGTTTTAGTTGTCACAGATCTATTTTTGTTGTCTCAGTCTAGTTTTAGTTGTCACAGATCTATTTTTGTTGTCTTAGTCTAGTTTTAGTTTTCACAGATCTGTTTTTGTTGTCTTAGTCTAGTTTTAGTTGTCACAGATCTATTTTTGTTGTCAGTCTAGTTTTAGTTGTCACAGATCTATTTTTGTTGTCAGTCTAGTTTTAGTTGTCACAGATCTATTTTTGTTGTCTCAGTCTAGTTTTAGTTGTCACAGATCTATTTTTGTTGTCAGTCTAGTTTTAGTTGTCACAGATCTATTTTTGTTGTCAGTCTAGTTTTAGTTGTCACAGATCTATTTTTGTTGTCAGTCTAGTTTTAGTTGTCACAGATCTATTTTTGTTGTCAGTCTAGTTTTAGTTGTCACAGATCTATTTTTGTTGTCTTAGTCTAGTTTTAGTCATCACAGATCTATTTTTGTTGTCTTAGTCTAGTTTTAGTTGTCACAGATCTATTTTTGTTGTCTTAGTCTAGTTTTAGTCATCACAGATCTATTTTTGTTGTCTTAGTCTAGTTGTAGTTGTCACAGATCTATTTTTGTTAGTCTCAGTCTAGTTTTAGTTGTCACAGATCTATTTTTGTTGTCTCAGTCTAGTTTTAGTTGTCATAGATCTATTTTTGTTCTCTCAGTCTAGTTTTAGTTGTCACAGATATATTTTTGTTGTCTTTGTCTAGTTTTAGTCATCACAGATCTATTTTTGTTGTCTTAGTCTAGTTTTAGTTGTCACAGATCTATTTTTGTTGTCTTAGTCTAGTTTTAGTTGTCACAGATCTATTTTTGTTGTCTTAGTCTAGTTTTAGTCATCACAGATCTATTTTTGTTAGTCTCAGTCTAGTTTTAGTTGTCACAGATCTATTTTTGTTGTCTCAGTCTAGTTTTAGTTGTCACAGATCTATTTTTGTTGTCTTAGTCTAGTTTTAGTTGTCACAGATCTATTTTTGTTGTCTTAGTCTAGTTTTAGTCATCACAGATCTATTTTTGTTAGTCTCAGTCTAGTTGTAGTTGTCACAGATCTATTTTTGTTGTCTTAGTCTAGTTTTAGTCATCACAGATCTATTTTTGTTGTCTCAGTCTAGTTTTAGTTGTCACAGATCTATTTTTGTTAGTCTCAGTCTAGTTTTAGTTGTCACAGATCTATTTTTGTTGTCTTAGTCTAGTTTTAGTCATCACAGATCTATTTTTGTTAGTCTCAGTCTAGTTGTAGTTGTCACAGATCTATTTTTGTTGTCTTAGTCTAGTTTTAGTTGTCACAGATCTATTTTTGTTGTCTTAGTCTAGTTTTAGTTGTCACAGATCTATTTTTGTTGTCTTAGTCTAGTTTTAGTTGTCACAGATCTATTTTTGTTGTCTTAGTCTAGTTTTAGTTGTCACAGATCTATTTTTGTTGTCTTAGTCTAGTTTTTAGCTGTCACAGATCTATTTTTGTTGTCTTAGTCTAGTTATAGTTGTCACAGATCTATTTTTGTTGTCTTAGTCTAGTTTTAGTCGTCACAGATCTATTTTTGTTGTCTTAGTCTAGTTTTAGTTGTCACAGATCTATTTTTGTTGTCTTAGTCTAGTTTTTAGCTGTCACAGATCTATTTTTGTTGTCTTAGTCTAGTTTTAGTTGTCACAGATCTATTTTTGTTGTCTCAGTCTAGTTTTAGTTGTCACAGATCTATTTTTGTTGTCTTAGTCTAGTTTTAGTTGTCACAGATCTATTTTTGTTGTCTTAGTCTAGTTTTAGTTTTCACAGATCTGTTTTTGTTGTCTTAGTCTAGTTTTAGTTGTCACAGATCTATTTTTGTTGTCAGTCTAGTTTTAGTTGTCACAGATCTATTTTTGTTGTCAGTCTAGTTTTAGTTGTCACAGATCTATTTTTGTTGTCTCAGTCTAGTTTTAGTTGTCACAGATCTATTTTTGTTGTCTTAGTCTAGTTTTAGTTTTCACAGATCTGTTTTTGTTGTCTTAGTCTAGTTTTAGTTGTCACAGATCTATTTTTGTTGTCAGTCTAGTTTTAGTTGTCACAGATCTATTTTTGTTGTCAGTCTAGTTTTAGTTGTCACAGATCTATTTTTGTTGTCAGTCTAGTTTTAGTTGTCACAGATCTATTTTTGTTGTCTCAGTCTAGTTTTAGTTGTCACAGATCTATTTTTGTTGTCAGTCTAGTTTTAGTTGTCACAGATCTATTTTTGTTGTCTTAGTCTAGTTTTAGTCATCACAGATCTATTTTTGTTGTCTTAGTCTAGTTTTAGTTGTCACAGATCTATTTTTGTTGTTTTAGTCTAGTTTTAGTCATCACAGATCTATTATTGTTGTCTTAGTCTAGTTTTAGTTGTCACAGATCTATTTTTGTTGTCTCAGTCTAGTTTTAGTTGTCATAGATCTATTTTTGTTGTCTCAGTCTAGTTTTAGTTGTCACAGATCTATTTTTGTTGTCTTAGTCTAGTTTTAGTTGTCACAGATCTATTTTTGTTGTTTTAGTCTAGTTTTAGTCATCACAGATCTATTTTTGTTAGTCTCAGTCTAGTTTTAGTTGTCACAGATCTATTTTTGTTGTCTCAGTCTAGTTTTAGTTGTCATAGATCTATTTTTGTTGTCTCAGTCTAGTTTTAGTTGTCACAGATCTATTTTTGTTGTCTCAGTCTAGTTTTAGTCAACACAGATCTATTTTTGTTGTCTCAGTCTAGTTTTAGTTGTCACAGATCTATTTTTGTTGTCTTAGTCTAGTTTTAGTCATCACAGATCTATTTTTGTTAGTCTCAGTCTAGTTGTAGTTGTCACAGATCTATTTTTGTTGTCTCAGTCTAGTTTTAGTTGTCACAGATCTATTTTTGTTGTCTTAGTCTAGTTTTAGTTGTCACAGATCTATTTTTGTTGTCTTAGTCTAGTTTTAGTCATCACAGATCTATTTTTGTTAGTCTCAGTCTAGTTGTAGTTGTCACAGATCTATTTTTGTTGTCTTAGTCTAGTTTTAGTCGTCACAGATCTATTTTTGTTGTCTCAGTCTAGTTTTAGTTGTCACAGATCTATTTTTGTTAGTCTCAGTCTAGTTTTAGTCATCACAGATCTATTTTTGTTGTCTTAGTCTAGTTTTAGTCAGTACAGATCTATTTTTGTTAGTCTCAGTCTAGTTGTAGTTGTCACAGATCTATTTTTGTTGTCTTAGTCTAGTTTTAGTTGTCACAGATCTATTTTTGTTGTCTTAGTCTAGTTTTAGTTGTCACAGATCTATTTTTGTTGTCTTAGTCTAGTTTTAGTTGTCACAGATCTATTTTTGTTGTCTTAGTCTAGTTTTTAGCTGTCACAGATCTATTTTTGTTGTTTTAGTCTAGTTTTAGTTGTCACAGATCTATTTTTGTTGTCTTAGTCTAGTTTTAGTCGTCACAGATCTATTTTTGTTGTCATTGTCTAGTTTTAGTTGTCACAGATCTATTTTTGTTGTCTTAGTCTAGTTTTAGTTGTCACAGATCTATTTTTGTTGTCTTAGTCTAGTTTTAGTTGTCACAGATCTATTTTTGTTGTCTTAGTCTAGTTTTAGTTGTCACAGATCTGTTTTTGTTGTCTTAGTCTAGTTTTAGTTGTCACAGATCTATTTTTGTTGTCAGTCTAGTTTTAGTTGTCACAGATCTATTTTTGTCGTCAGTCTAGTTTTAGTTGTCACAGATCTATTTTTGTTGTCTCAGTCATGGAAAAAAGGCTGTCGACGAACATTTTTTGTCATAGTTTAGTCGACAACATTAACAGTGCTGTTCTACCTTTTCTTGTGAACCCTGCCTTAGACCAGCTCTATGAATACGGTACTTGTGGTACAACTGACCAAGTGAACTGGACTTTGGGGTCATGTGTACTTAGATCGTGGTCCAGGTCCAGTTTCCACAGGAAACAGGAAATACTAATCTGAGCCGTATGGACGTGTTTGGATCAGGACTATTGAGATAAAGCTACTTCCTGTTTCATGGCGAAGCAGAGCCACGGCCTCTGAGTTTAGTGTAAGAGTTGATTAAATTGACACCATTGAGGTCTGCTCTAGCAGTTTCACACATCTGAGCTGATCTGGATGAGCCCTGCAGGAGGACTTCATCCTTTAAGGACTCATGGAACCCCCCCACAATTGTTGCTAACTTACTGAAAAAGGTGGGATGTCTTTTGGCATTAGAGGAAGGCTCTCGATGTAGTCAACTCAGTTTAGATTAGATTCAAATCAAAAATGTTTCTCAAGCTGAAATGTGAGCCAACCTCTCTGCTCCAGTGTGTTTGGAGTCAGTTTTCAATCAGGAATCAATAAATCACAATATTAGCATCTTGTGTGTGTATGAGAGTTTAACTATTAAAGATGAGAGCCTCCCTGAGGATGGCGTCTCAGGAACATGGCTGCCAGAAGTCAAAGGACAATGGTGCAGGTTTACAATAGTCAAACTCTAACTGGTATAACCTGCCTCTGGAACACAGGAAGTAGAAGAGTTTGGCTCATTTAGGGACCAATCAGAGGGGACCGGTCCCTGAGGAAGAGGATGGAGCAGAAGAATGTTAGGTTCATACTTCTACAAAGAGAGAGAGGTCGATGGATGTGGATCCAGGACTCTCCACCAGCCGACTGAGTCTTTGTGTGTCCCTCTCCCTCCTCCTCCTCCTCCTCCTCGCTCTTCACAGATCACTAACAGTCCTCCAGCCCCGGCCCCCATCCTGATGATGTAATTATTTCCCAGCGGCACCTGGGAGCCTCGGCCGCCATTCGGAGGCATCGCTCACAGCCAAGTATGCAGATGTTTCTAATTGCTTTCCATTACCAAGAATAACAGCTGTTTATATCTATCAGCAAATAATTCACAAGAGTTCCAGACTGTTAGGATAACATATCCCACCTGGTCACCATCACCGACTGTCAACAGCCGAGCGCCACGCCGCACCGCGCCGCGTCTGCCAGGCCTGGTGTTTACCCCATCCCCCCCGATCAGCCCGGGCTCCGAGTCACCTTCAGACCACTTCTGCCTCCGTAGCGGGCCTGATGCTTGGTTTCTACGTGTCAGTGTTTGATTATTGGAGAGAGGCTCTGAACTCTCTACCAGCTTCAGGATCAGCAGGAGGTTAGACCAGGGACGGATTTATCTGTTCCCCAGTCAGTCTAGGACAATGATCATCAACTAGCGGTCCGGGAACCATATCAGGCCCCCCAAAGCTTTCTGCCCGGCCCCCAGAAGATCATGAAATTCAGAAAAGGAGACAAAGAAGATGTTGTTGGCTTTAAATGTCTGCAGCTTTTGAATCCACCCCAAAAACAATTAATATTGAAATAGTTTTAGAATAACTTAACATTTGATCTTTTTTTATAGAAATTTACTCACCAGCCATTATAGTAAAAAAATAAAACAAAACATGGGTTAAAGTTGAAAGAAATATTGCAAAAATGGACAGATAAAGTGGTGGAAAGGGGTTAGAGAGTGGCAAAATGGGTGATAAGTGGCAAAATGGGTTGCAGAGTGGCACAAAAGGACTAAAAATTTACAGGAAAAGTAGTGAAAAGAGGTTTAAATGGGGCAAACAATTTTAAAAGGAGGAAAAGAAGTACCAAAAATGGGTTAAAAGTGGGTTCAAAATGGTGTAAAAACAGGCAAAAATACAAGAAAAGTTGCAAAAATGATAAAATAGTGGCATAAAGGGGACAAAACATGTAAGAAAAGTGATTTGAAAGGGATTAAAGAATGAAAACTTTTTGGTTGCGTTTAAAGAGTGGAACCCAGGGGCATTAATTAGCAAGAAAGTTTCAAAAAAGGGTTTAAAGAGTGGCAAAATGGGTGAAAAGTGGCAAAAACTGGCAAAAACATAAGAAAAGTGGCAAAAATGAATAAAAGAATGACGCCAAGGGGATAAAACATGCAGGAAAAGTGGTTCAAAAGGGGTTAAAGAACGTCAAAACAGCGGTTAAAGAGGCAGAAAGTATCAATAAGGGGTAAAAAGTGTCAAAAATGAGTTAAAACTGGTGCTAAATCAAAATTGTGGAGGGCCCATGCCAACTCTGTGGGCAGGCCTGTCTTCCTGTGGCCTGCTGCACCATAATATGTTAATCAGACCGAAATATTTATCTAATTTTGGTTTATTTGAAAGTCCGGCCCCCAGAGTTTCTGCCGAGACTAAATCTGGCCCTTGTGCAGAGGTACTTGATGACCCCTGGTCTAGGATGTGGAGAACGTCTGCACGCGTTCTGATCAGACTTACAGAGCCACTTTAGACTGGTGTGTGACGGCATCAGAGAGATTAATCAGCATATAATCACTAATCAATTAACTAATCACAATTAATCACAAATATTGACAAAGAAACACTGTTGTGTTGCGGTATGTGATAGATACTGATACTTTCAGATGTAATTGTTGTCAAAGCAAACGTTTTTCATTCTTTAAACCAGAAAAGGCTTAGGTCGGCACTGTCAGGGTAAAGTACCTGGATGGCTGGAACCTATCAGTGGATCTCAGCAGTATGGCTCTGGAGGTCAAAAGTCATTTTCTCCTTAGTAGATTTAGACGTGCACTATATTGCCAAAAGTATTGGCTCACCTCCCTTGACATCCCATTCTTAATCCATAGGGTTTAATCTGACGTGGGTCCACCCTTTGCAGCTATAACAGCTTCAACTCTTCTGGGAAAGCTTTCCACAAGCTTTAGGAGTGTGTTTAAGGGAATTTTTGACCATTCTTCCAGAAGCACATTTGTGATGTCACACACTGATGTTGGACCAGAAGGCCTGGCTCTCAGTCTCCGCTCTAATTCATCCCAAAGGTGTTCTCTGTGCAGGCCAGTCAAGTTGATCCACACCAAACTCTCTCCTCCATGTCTTTATGGACCTTGCTTTGTGCACTGGTGCACAGTCATGTTGGAACAGGAAGGGGCCATCCCCAAACTGTTCCCACAAAGTTGGGAGCATGGAATTGTCCAGAATCTCTTGGTATGCTGAAGCATTCAGAGTTCCTTTGACTGGAACTAAGGGGCCAAGCCCAGCTCCTAAAGAACAAGCCCACACCATAATCCCCCCTCCACCAAACTTTACACTTGGCACAATGCAGTCAGACAAGTACCGTTCTCCTGGCAACCCCCAAACCCAGACTGGTCCATCAGATTGCCAGATGGAGAAGTGTGATTGGCCACTCCAGAGAAGGCGTCTCCACTGCTCTAGAGTCCAGTGGCGGCGTGCTTTACACCACTGCATCCACGCTTTGCATTGCACTTGGTGTTGTATGGATGCAGCTGTTACCATGGAAACCCATTCCATGAAGCTCTCTACCACTGTTCTTGAGCTAATCTGAAGGCCACATGAAGTTTGGAGGTCTGTAGCCATCGACTCTGCAGAAAGTTGGCCACCTCTGCGCACTATGACTTCAGCATCCTCTGACCCCGCTCCGTCATTTCACGTGGCCTACCACTTGGTGGCTGAGTTGCTGTGGTTCCCAGTGGCTTCCACTTTGTTCTAATACCACTGACAGTTGACTGTGTAATATTTAGGAGCCAGGAAATTTCACCACTGGACTTGTTGCACAGGTGGCATCCTATCACAGTACCACGCTGGAATTCACTGAGCTCCTGAGAGCGAGCCATTCTTTCACTAATGTTTGTGGAAACAGTCTGCATGCCTAGGTGATGATTTTATACACCTGTGGACATGGAAGAGACTGGAACACCTGATTTACATTGTTTGGATGGGTGAGTCAATACCTTTGGCAATATAGTGTATTATCTTAAATACCCGAGCTAGACTGACCACAAGTTTAAAACGATGGCACATGCTGCTGTAGAGGACAAAAGTTTGTAAGATATCAACCTCGCTTTAAGAAAAACAGATTGTTCATCATCTCAGCCAAAAATACTACAATACCCACAATCCTAGAGTGTGGCAGCGATGTCTCTGATAGGTGGGGTGTCTGGTTAGGATATATGACAACATTATCATTTCAGATGTAGTGAGACCATTAATGGTTTGAAAGCTTGAAAAACTATCATGAACAGCCAATAACATGAATGGCAATGTATTGTGGGATATGCAGTTCCATCCTTGTAAAGAAACATATCCACAGTTTGTATCTTTGCCTTTTCCAAACACATTTTTGTGCCAAATCAAATGTTTTATAGTCATGAGTGTCTGGGTCGCTGGTTAGCATTGTAATAAGGATTATGTGACATGTCTATGGGGGATGTGAATAATTTCACTTTCTGAACAAATGCTGCTGAAAAATGTGGGCGGGCGCTGATGATCTCATGGCTTTAAAAAGATAATGTCACCAACACATTACACTGCCCCCTACTGTCTCAGACTGTACATACAGGTGCGTCCAGACTGGTGTTTACTGACCAGTCGGTCTCACAAATGGTGTTTAAATGAGGGGCCGCCGACCCCCCCCATCCTCTCTATAAACAATAGAGCAGCTGCAGCGCCCCGACTGTGCCGTGTCTGAGACTTTACCCCTCTGAAGCATGACTGAGACACTCCACATACATCAGCGAGAAGGACCCCACTGAGCATGCTCATCGGCTGTAAATACCAGCAGTCTGAGAGGAGACGAAGGCGGAGCTGGAGGTGTCAGCCTGACGGTTAAACAGAGAGACCTGGGAGAAGGTCACAGGTCTGACTGTCTGCAGGTAAACACGCTTGATCATGTGACTCGGAATAAAGACGCACTCTAAGACCATTCTATGCAAAGATGAGTCTTTCACATCACTGTGGAGGAATGTTGTCCCACTCTTCCTCACACACTGGAGGTTTTTCCAGCATGAGCGGCCTGTTTAAGGTGAATGCCCCAGCATCGATGGGTTAAAGTGTCAGTTATGTTGAACCTTGAATCAGACCACTCCTTCTGACCACTAGTGGAGGCAAATCCAGCCAAATCATCTACTGTTAGTCAGCCTGAATGAAATTATAACATTCACTGTTTTCAAGGGAACTGATTTTCTCCTTTTCTCTGCTCCACTGAGAACCAAATGTTCAGGTGGACACTGTCTAGTTTAGCGTTTAAATGTCTCTGTTCCAAACATGCACACAGCACCAGGTCAGCTTTAGACCCTCTATCTTTCCTCCTCTCAGTCACAGGGTTGGCAGCAGCTCAACACCGGACACCATGTTTGTGCCTTTGTTCTGTCGGCGCTCTAATTCCTTGGGCAACAAACAGAAAACCGCCGTCAGAGCGGATGAAGCTCGAGGCCGAGAGCCGCGGCTGTTTGTCTGAACATGCTGATGCTGGTTGGCGTATCTTTCACAGAAAGCTGCGGGCTGGGGTCAAAACGAGGCGGCCGGTGTCGCACGAGGCTGCGTGCAGAGTCTGATGAAGAACCTCCGGTCTGTCAGCACTTCAATCAGAGATACAAGGTGGATAAATGTGTCCTGCTCTGATCGATAATCTGATTTACATATTATACCAGTCTCCATATTAGTCACTTCTGCTGTCAGCTCTGAATGAGACGCAGAGTCAGCAGCCATTCAGTCACTTTACCAGAACTCTAAACTTCAGCATCAAATAATAATAATAATAATAAATCTGATTTATATTCATAATGTCAGAAATAACACACTCAGTGCTAGGTAGTTTGTTACAAATGTCAAATGATTCCACATGAAAACATTGCCCATCTTTAATGACAGTTCATCTTTACAGTAGCTTGGCAGAACAATGACTTCAGAGCTAACTGGCTTCTTTGGAGCTAAGGTTTGTGTGTGAACTAGTGAACTAGCGCCATAACAGCAAAAAACAACAGTCCCCCACTGCCAACGTTACACCGAGCAAAGAAGGTAAGGATTAGAGAAAAGAGCACCTTCAACCAGTTTTAGCAAATACACACTTAGAAAATAATCCAACAATCCAATCCAATAAATAATTTGTAGATTATAGTACACATCTGTAGATGATAGTACACATCTGTAGATGATAGTACACATCTGTAGATGATAGTACACATCTGTAGATGATAGTACACATCTGTAGATGATAGTACACATCTGTAGATAATAGTACACATCTGTAGATAATAGTACACATCTGTAGATGATAGTACACATTTGTAGATTATAGTACACATCTGTAGATAATAGTACACATTTGTAGATTATAGTACACATCTGTAGATAATAGTACACATTTGTAGATAATAGTACACATTTGTAGATGATAGTACACATCTGTAGATAATAGTACACATCTGTAGATAATAGTACACATCTGTAGATGATAGTACACATCTGTAGATAATAGTACACATTTGTAGATTATAGTACACATCTGTAGATAATAGTACACATCTGTAGATAATAGTACACATCTGTAGATAATAGTACACATTTGTAGATTATAGTACACATCTGTAGATAATAGTACACATCTGTAGATAATAGTACACATTTGTAGATTATAGTACACATCTGTAGATAATAGTACACATCTGTAGATAATAGTACACATTTGTAGATTATAGTACACATCTGTAGATAATAGTACACATCTGTAGATAATAGTACACATTTGTAGATTATAGTACACATTTGTAGATTATAGTACACATCTGTAGATAATAGTACACATCTGTAGATAATAGTACACATTTGTAGATTATAGTACACATCTGTAGATAATAGTACACATCTGTAGATGATAGTACACATCTGTAGATTATAGTACACATCTGTAGATGATAGTACACATCTGTAGATAATAGTACACATCTGTAGATTATAGTACACATCTGTAGATAATAGTACACATCTGTAGATAATAGTACACATCTGTAGATAATAGTACACATCTGTAGATGATAGTACACATTTGTAGATTATAGTACACATCTGTAGATAATAGTACACATTTGTAGATTATAGTACACATCTGTAGATAATAGTACACATTTGTAGATAATAGTACACATTTGTAGATGATAGTACACATCTGTAGATAATAGTACACATCTGTAGATAATAGTACACATCTGTAGATGATAGTACACATCTGTAGATAATAGTACACATTTGTAGATTATAGTACACATCTGTAGATAATAGTACACATCTGTAGATAATAGTACACATCTGTAGATAATAGTACACATTTGTAGATGATAGTACACATTTGTAGATTATAGTACACATCTGTAGATAATAGTACACATTTGTAGATTATAGTACACATCTGTAGATAATAGTACACATCTGTAGATAATAGTACACATTTGTAGATTATAGTACACATCTGTAGATAATAGTACACATCTGTAGATAATAGTACACATTTGTAGATTATAGTACACATCTGTAGATAATAGTACACATCTGTAGATAATAGTACACATTTGTAGATTATAGTACACATCTGTAGATAATAGTACACATCTGTAGATAATGGTACACATTGGTATATTATAGTACACATTTGTAGATAATAGTACACATTTGTAGATAATAGTACAGATTCGTAGATAATAGTACACATTTGTAGATAATAGTACACATTGGTATATTATAGTACACATTTGTAGATAATAGTACACATTTGTAGATAATAGTACACATTGGTATATTATAGTACACATTTGTTGATAATAGTACACATTGGTATATTATAGTACACATTTGTAGATAATAGTACACATTGGTATATTATAGTACACATTTGTAGATAATAGTACACATTGGTATATTATAGTACACATTTGTAGATAATAGTACACATTTGTAGATTATAGTACAGATTCGTAGATAATAGTATACATTTGTAGATAAGTGCACATTTGAAGATCAAAGTTTACATTTGTAAATTACAGTACACATTGCATACTTGTTTACACATTATCGGCTCAGTTTGAGATCTGTATTTGTATTTGGTAATTCTATTCATACATTTCTCTATAGTTTTGCTGCACTTTCAGCTTTATAGTTTATCATGTAACGTTAAACACTGTCTCATGAGCCCATCCTTGTTTTTAATGGACCCTGTCTGTATCAGTTCAGGACTCTTCAGTGATTTAATCTAAACACGTTAATATCAAAAACCTTTGATTAATGAACACTTCTACTGTGTTTAACACGTTTGTGACATGTTCCTTTAAAATTCTAGATTTCCTTTTTTATTGTTTGCATGTGGAAAGGCCTCCTTGTCGTCCATGTTTTTATTATGGCGTTTAAGGTGAACACATGAACTTGTTAACATAAAATAAATTATAACTACTGCATGCAATAATATTGGGTATAAATCCAGGTTAAAGTGATTCAGACGGGGCAGCACAGCGCTCGTTCCCGTGGTCGTGGTGTGTGAACTGGTGTGCCCCACGCACAGGTTAATCCTCGCTCTCTTACAGTAACTGATTGTACACAGTGAATGATGTCTGTTAATCTCGCCGCGGTGTCCTCATGCTGCACTACATGATCACTTCTAATGTTCTTTACTTTTCATTTAAAGCGGCCTGCTGCGTGTGCGGATGAAAAACAACAATATTAATAATTGTGGAGGAGGTACAGTACACACACAGCGCTGCCTCGCTCCCAGATGGTCCCTACAGCCTTTTAATAATGAAATCTGCTTTTGTGTTATTTAAAAAATTACAATAACCTTTGTGCTAATCCTTGACTTACGAGCGCGTACACCTGGATCTGTGCGCTGCACGTACGTCAGAAATCCCCCCGGCTCCTGATAACATATTAGGATTATATCTGGGATATGCTTCTTTAATAAATAGTTTAGACAAGCATATCTGTTTAATTTGATCCCCCCCACCCCCCCGCTGCATGCAGGATTACAGTGAAAGGTCGGTTTGTGCTGCGGTCTGTAGACAGAACATGCAAACATCTGTACAACCATTCATCACAAAGAATTATGTACGACAGCCTGCAGGGCTCAGAGCTGTGTGTATTTCAGCATGCAGCGTCCTCGCTCACACAGACGCATCATAAATATTACAGCACTATTAATGGATTTATGATTCCAGCATGTGCTTTATTTACATCCATGACAGAGCGTCGCCATGCAGAGGATCTGTGCAGGAGCAAACATCTAAACTGCTGCTAATGTATGTACTGGTCTACCTAACATAAATGTGAACATCATAGTAGCATGTAAGAGAACAGGAAGAGAAGAAACCATGGGGGTCATAAAACAGGAAGTGATCATAAAAGAGAGCAGACAGAAACAAGGAACCCGAGGAACCACTGTGAACTGGTAACACCAGGAGGAAACACAAGGAGGAAACACCAGGAGGAAACAAGATGGAGGAAACACCAGGAGGAAACACCAGGGAGGAAACATCAGGGAGGAAACACCAGGAGGAAACACCAGGGGGAAACACCAGGGAGGAAACATAAAGGAGGAAACAAGTTAGAGGAAACACCAGGAGGAAACACCAGGGAGGAAACACCAGGGAGGAAACACCAGGAGAAAACACTAGGGAGGAAACACCAGGAGGAAACACCAGGAGGACACACCAGGAGGAAACAAGATGGAGGAAACACCAGGAGGAAACACCAGGGAGGAAACACCAGGGAAGAAACACCAGGGAGGAAACACCAGGAGGAAACAAGATGGAGGAAACACCAGGAGGAAACACCAGGAGGAAACAAGATGGAGGAAACACCAGGAGGAAACATCAGGAGGAAACATCAGGGAGGAAACACCAGGAGGAAACACCAGGGGGAAACACCAGGGAGGAAACATAAAGGAGGAAACAAAATAGAGGAAACACCAGGAGGAAACACCAGGGAGGAAACACCAGGAGGAAACACCAGGAGGAAACACCAGGAGGAAACAAGATGGAGGAAACACCAGGAGGAAACACCAGGGAGGAAACACCAGGAGGAAACATAAAGGAGGTAACACCAGGGAGGAAACACCAGGAGGAAACACCAGGAGGAAACACCAGGGAGGAAACACCAGGAGGAGACAAGATGGAGGAAACACCAGGGAGGAAACACCAGGGAGGAAACACCAGGGAGGAAACATAAAGGAGGAAACAAAATAGAGGAAACACCAGGAGGAAACACCAGGGAGGAAACACCAGGAGGAAACACCAGGAGGAAACACCAGGAGGAAACAAGATGGAGGAAACACCAGGAGGAAACACCAGGGAGGAAACACCAGGAGGAAACATAAAGGAGGTAACACCAGGGAGGAAACACCAGGAGGAAACACCAGGAGGAAACACCAGGGAGGAAACACCAGGGAGGAAACACCAGGGAGGAAACACCAGGAGGAAACACCAGGGAGGAAACACCAGGAGGAAACACCAGGAGGAAACACCAGGAGGAAACATCAGGGAGGAAACACCAGGAGGAAACATCAGGGAGGAGACACGATGGAGGAAACACCAGGGAGGAAACACCAGGAGGAGACAAGATGGAAGAAAACACAAGGGAAGGAAACACCAGGAGAAACACCAGAAGGAAACAAGATGGAGGAAACACCAGGAGGAAACATCAGGGAGGAAACACCAGGAGGAAACACCAGGGAGGAAACATAAAGGAGGAAACAAGATAGAGGAAACACCAGGAGGAAACACCAGGAGGAAACACCAGGGAGGAAACACCAGGAGGAAACACCAGGGAGGAAACACCACGAGGAAACACCAGGAGGAAACACCAGGAGGAAACAAGATGGAGGAAACACCAGGAGGAAACACCAGGGAGGAAACACCAGGAGGAAACACCAGGGAGGAAACACCAGGAGGAAACAAGATTGAGGAAACACCAGGGAGGAAACACCAGGAGGAAACACCAGGGAGGAAACACCAGGAGGAAACACCAGGAGGAAACACCAGGGAGGAAACACCAGGAGGAAACACCAGGAGGAAACACCAGGAGGAGACAAGATGGAAGAAAACACCAGGGAGGAAACACCAGGGAGGAAACACCAGGGAGGAAACACCAGGAGGAGACAAGATGGAGGAAACACCAGGGAGGAAACACCAGGGAGGAAACACCAGGGAGGAAACATAAAGGAGGAAACAAAATAGAGGAAACACCAGGAGGAAACACCAGGGAGGAAACACCAGGAGGAAACACCAGGAGGAAACACCAGGAGGAAACAAGATGGAGGAAACACCAGGAGGAAACACCAGGGAGGAAACACCAGGAGGAAACATAAAGGAGGTAACACCAGGGAGGAAACACCAGGAGGAAACACCAGGAGGAAACACCAGGGAGGAAACACCAGGAGGAAACACCAGGAGGAAACACCAGGGAGGAAACACCAGGGAGGAAACACCAGGGAGGAAACACCAGGAGGAAACACCAGGAGGAAACATCAGGGAGGAAACACCAGGAGGAAACATCAGGGAGGAAACACCAGGGAGGAGACACCAGGGAGGAAACACCAGGAGGAGACAAGATGGAAGAAAACACAAGGGAAGGAAACACCAGGAGAAAACACCAGAAGGAAACAAGATGGAGGAAACACCAGGAGGAAACATCAGGGAGGAAACACCAGGAGGAAACACCAGGGAGGAAACATAAAGGAGGAAACAAGATAGAGGAAACACCAGGAGGAAACACCAGGAGGAAACACCAGGGAGGAAACACCAGGAGGAAACACCAGGGAGGAAACACCACGAGGAAACACCAGGAGGAAACACCAGGAGGAAACAAGATGGAGGAAACACCAGGAGGAAACACCAGGGAGGAAACACCAGGAGGAAACACCAGGGAGGAAACACCAGGAGGAAACAAGATTGAGGAAACACCAGGGAGGAAACACCAGGAGGAAACACCAGGGAGGAAACACCAGGAGGAAACACCAGGAGGAAACACCAGGGAGGAAACACCAGGAGGAAACACCAGGAGGAAACACCAGGAGGAGACAAGATGGAAGAAAACACCAGGGAGGAAACACCAGGGAGGAAACACCAGGGAGGAAACACCAGGAGGAAACACCAGGGAGGAAACACCAGGAGGAAACACCAGGAGGAAACAAGATGGAGGAAACACCAGGAGGAAACACCAGGAGGAGACAAGATGGAAGAAAACACCAGGGAGGAAACACCAGGGAGGAAACACCAGGAGGAAACACCAGGAGGAAACACCAGGAGGAGACAAGATGGAAGAAAACACCAGGGAGGAAACACCAGGAGGAAACACCAGGGAGGAAACACCAGGAGGAAACAAAATTAATTAAAAGAAAAAGTCTTGTACTTTCACTACTTCCCTTTCCTTGCTATCTTTCTTGTTACTTCTTGTGAAAGTTGTTTCTCTTTATTGTATTTTAAATAAAATAAAAATAAATACTTATTTTCTGTGCTCAGTTCTTCACTGAATCACATCACCTGTAAGAAGATTTATTGAGGTAACCTGATGAAAAAAGATGCGGCTGTGACGGCAGGGAGACAGAACCAACACGCTACACACACGCAACCAGTGTGAAAGCTGTGTGTGTGGGGGTGTGTGTGTGCGTGTGTGTGTGTGAGTATGTGCCAAAGCTGCAGACAGTTTGAAAAACAGTAATGAACTAAAAAAATGCAGAAATGTCCATTTTGTTGGCCAATTTTCTATGAAAAATCGTTTTATTCGTGTGATACCTTTGCATAGAAACCGCTGTAGTTATAAAAACTTCAACTTTAAAGTAGGAGAAACCAGCAGTCTCACTAAACAGAGCCAAACCTGCTGGACCGGACTGACTGGTGAGAAACCAATCTAGAATTATGGCAAATGTCCATTTTTAAATATGCTCCTATTGGTGGATTTTTTAAAGTTTACATTAATCTCCATCCTCCATGGAACCAGAGTCTTCCGCCTGTTTGTCTTCCCGCCCACTCGTCATGTATGTTTTCCTGCATGCCTGCACACACGCCGACACGTCTGTGTTTCTAACGTGTGCATGCGCTCTCTGACAGAGTGGCCAGAGCACGGAGGATTTCCCAGGCGTCCCAGGTGGGTCATGGAGGTGGCCATCTGCAGGGGTGAAATCAGAGCCACGCAGTGCTGGTGTTTACCCCACAAGTCAGAGCCAACTCAAAGGCAGCGTGCATTATTTAAAGATAACACACTTTTTCAGTTTGACCACAAAACACTCACAGGATGGTTTCAGGGACAGGCAGGACGAAGAGCAAGTAATCAGAGTTGGCCAGACCCCTGAAATCCCAGAGAACGGACCCAGATAAACCAGAACTGGACCCTGAAATCCCAGAGAACGGACCCAGATAAACCAGAACTGGACCCTGATATCCCAGAGAAGGGACCCAGATAAACCAGAACTGGACTCTGATATCCCAGAGAACGGACCCAGATAAACCAGAACTGGACTCTGATATCCCAGAGAACGGACCCAGATAAACCAGAGTTGGACTCTGATATCCCAGAGAATGGACCCTGATGAACCAGAACTGGACCCTGATATCCCAGAGAAGGGACCCAGATAAACCAGAACTGGACTCTGATATCCCAGAGAATGGACCCAGATAAACCAGAGACTGGACCCTGATATCCCAGAGAATGGACCCTGATGAACCAGAACTGGACCCTGATATCCCAGAGAAGGGACCCAGATAAACCAGAACTGGACTCTGATATCCCAGAGAATGGACCCTGATGAACCAGAACTGGACCCTGATATCCCAGAGAAGGGACCCAGATAAACCAGAACTGGACTCTGATATCCCAGAGAATGGACCCAGATAAACCAGAACTGGACTCTGATATCCCAGAGAACGGACCCAGATAAACCAGAACTGGACTCTGATATCCCAGAGAACGGACCCTGATGAACCAGAACTGGACCCTGATATCCCAGAGAACGGACCCAGATAAACCAGAACTGGACCCTGATATCCCAGAGAAGGGACCCAGATAAACCAGAACTGGACCCTGATATCCCAGAGAACGGATCCAGATAAACCAGAGACTGGACCCTGATATCCCAGAGAACAGACCCAGATAAACCAGAACTGGACCCTGATATCCCAGAGAAGGGACCCAGATAAACCAGAACTGGACCCTGATATCCCAGAGAACGGATCCAGATAAACCAGAGACTGGACCCTGATAAACCAGAGACTGGACCCTGATAAACCAGAGACTGGACCCTGATATCCCAGAGAACAGACCCAGATAAACCAGAACTGGACCCTGATATCCCAGAGAAGGGACCCAGATAAACCAGAACTGGACTCTGATATCCCAGAGAATGGACCCTGATAAACCAGAGACTGGACCCTGATAAACCAGAGACTGGACCATGATAAACCCAGAGACTGGACCCTGATAAACCAGAGACTGGACCATGATAAACCCAGAGACTGGACCCTGATAAACCCAGAGACTAGCTTCCTGGTAGTTAGCTTCCTGGCTAACAGCTTCCTCATTTTGAAGCTGAAGAGTGTGTCCACTGTTTCTGGGTTCTGATGTTTGGATTAATTATTTGTTGCCACTTTGTTGTAGCCTTTTGCCCATTTTGCCATGCGTATGCTTCCTTTAACTCATTTTTGACGCTTTTTTTGCTAGTTTTTGCCTCTTGTATCCCATTTTTGCCACTTCTTTTCCCACTTTAGGCCTTTTTTGCCTTTTGTTTCTCTACTTTTAACACATTTTTCCATGTTTTTTGGCCTTCATTTGCTCATTTGTGCAACTTCTTCTTTTTCCATTTTTTACTCATTTTTTTTTTTGTTTTTACACTTTTTTAGCTACCTTGACATTTTTAACCCATTTTTGAAGCATTTGCTACATTTTTTTCCTCCTGTGAGCGATTTTTGCCACTTTGTGCCTTTTTTGCCATTTTTCCACTTTAAAGGGGTTCTCTGCAAGATTTAGAAAAATATCAGTGTAGCGACCCCGCTGGCCATTAGGAGAACTACAACAGCATTGTGTTGCTCGTCCAGGACGGCGTGCTCCTTGCTCATGAACGAGGCTCCGGTTTATCAGCTGACTCACACGCAGACCAAGGCGATTTACCGGCATCATGTATACAGAGGAGGAAAGTGACGTAACACTTAAAAGTTCCAGGAACTAAAAATGAAAATGAATAAAGTAGATTTGAACCTCTAGTGCGGACACGGCACAAAATTAAATATTGGTTCATATGAGGCGATTAAAAAAGGACGATGTTTTCACAACCAGTTCTATGAATGAACAACTTCACTACTCAGTGCAGCACTGACCAGTTTTATTGTCTTTTTATGTGTGTAATGTGTGAAGTGTTTTAGAGCAGAAGCAGCAGGGCTAACGGTGCTCAGCTCTGATAATGGAGCCTCCACCGTGGATATCAGATAGCTGACATTATGTGTTGAAGATATTTTAGCAACTAAGTATCAGAAAATAAACTCAGTAAGTTGAGGCCAGGAAGCAAGAAAAAGATGCAATATTATCCAGAAAACACTAAATGTATGACGGAGTATTAGGGCCACACAGAGAGAAAAAAAATAAAAGAATTAAAAAAAAAAAAAAAAATATATATATATATATATATATATATATTATATATATATATTATATAATAATAAGAATAATAACTTTATTTGTATAGCACCTTTAAAAACAGAGGTTTGCAAAGTGCTTTGACAATAAGCAGAAACACAATAAAACATCATCATCATCATAACACAAGCAAAAACATAAAGACAAAACCACATCAACAGGGAACCCGTGAAAGATAAGGCCAGCAATGTAACATCATTATCGTCCTAGTAGACCCATTACAAAGTCCAGAAACATGACGAGCTGAAAATACACAATGAATCGTTGATATATAAAATTCCACTGTGAAATTAAAGACAAAGAATAAAAATATAACTGAAACTGAAAACCCAGAATATATATAAATTTATATATATATATACATACATACATATATATATGTATATATATTACCAGGAAAAAGTTGTAATATTACAACATTTCAGCGTGCCTGACGTTAACATCACCAATAACAAGGTCATTCTGTTTTAGGAAAATAGGTTTATATTAGAAAAAGGCTATTTTACTGCAGCATTAACCCCTGTGCCCTCCTCAGGCATTTTTGGCCATTTTCCTCAGGTTTGTTTGTTTGTTTGTTTGTTTGTTTGTTTGTTTGTTTTTTTGATTTGTGATCATTTTGTCAGTTTTACAGCTTGTGTCATGAATTTTTACAGGAACTTTTCTTTCTAGTTAAATTTTTGAAATCCAACATGTTTAACTCTTAAATGTCATTCAGACTCTCTCAGTGAATTTTCTACCCTCTGGACACCTTCGAGGACAAAAATGTACACGTACAAAAAACTGCCATTAAATCAGCATACATCAATATTTTTCTACTTTCTTTTTCATAAATCTCTTTAACAACTTCAGACCTGCTCAAAACTACCAAACATTCAATAATGTTTAAGATTTTAACACTTTAAATGCCAGTTTGATTATTTGAAATATTTTATTTTTTACAACAAAAACACAAAACGTGAATTATTTTCCATAAAATTAATAGTGGAGAGAAGGGGCTTTGGTGCTGATGAGAGTCTTGGATGGGTCAAAGATTAGCAACAACACTGATTTGATTGCATTAGTATTTTTTTGTAGTGCCAGCTTTAACATTAAGGCACCCTCTGGACACCTTCGAGGCAAAAATGTACATGTCGAAGGTGTAAAGATGGTGCCTAATGTTAAAGCTGGCACCACATAAAAAGGTGTAAAGAGGTTAGTAAATGTGAGGAGGGTAAGGGTTAATGAATAAGGTTCCTGTTGTTGCTGTGATAAGAGTGGTTATTGTTTGGGTTAGAAATACAGTCTGGATCCCAGAGCTGAACTCTGGAACGGGCCGTGATTTTGCTGACCTCCATGGGCCCCAGAAAGCTCTCCCCTTTATAGGCGGCCTTTGGGACAGGGAATTGATCCAAGTGCATTGGGGACCCACAGTCTGGTTGATGTGGTCATGAGGTGCCTCAGTCTACTTGGAGAGGTCGTCTCCGGTCTGTCCATGTGGACTTGGGTACAGTATGTAGGAGATGTGAATGCAGCCATGCCTGAGTACAGGGTAGCCATCAGCTGGTGAAAATCACAGTCAAGGGATTGATAAAGTCCCTTCAATCAGCTTCATTTCTGGGTTTAGATCATTAAACTATTATGAATTCTTGAAGTGTAGATATTTTCTAATATCTTTACAGTTATAGGTGTTTATTTCTAGTCTTTTCTCATCACATTATAGTGATTTCTATGAACTGATTGTAATTTAAAGCCTGTGAAGCAGAGTTATTTTTACTGAAGTGTAAGGATGGTTATTAATAACACCCCTAACTGGTGAATAAGGCCGTATTGTGCAGATTCAGCGGAGCATCATGTCTGTGGTGTGTGCCGACCCTGGCTGCTCCTCTTCCTGTTGTTCTCCCCTCACAAAGAATCTGCGCTGAAGCAGCAGCTGTGCTCAGATTCGTTGTGATGAGGAGGAGCTGTTTCTTCCTCCAGCCTAATGTGAAAATATGCCCCACAACCCCCATGACTGCGTGCGTGGACGAACGCGACCGCAGGCGCCGCGTACAGACAAATAAAGGCCTTATGGCGACTGTTGTTGCGCTCCTCGCTGATTTAATTAAAGGAGCCTTCTGTGCTAGCAGTGCAGCACAAAGAGACGCTAATGATGGAACTAATGGCTGCCGTTTCCACACCAGCCGCACGTCATCCCGGGAGTATCCCAGAGCTGATTTCAGAGCCCGGCGAGCTTCCTCGTATGGACACACACTTCACTTTTCATATCTGCACCGTCAAAGTGAGCAGCACAACATGCCCTTTGTTTTTAGCCTTAATTAAAACCTCCAGCAGGCTGATGGGAAGTTTCAACCATGACCACTGTGTAGAGATGGATTTAACACGCGGAATATAAACCCCTTCTGTCAAGTGCACAGCCAGCTGCATGTTGGTTTGAGGCTATCGTTAAGTCTGAGACATTATCCAGCTGACACGTCTCTGCAGAAGAGCGCTGCAGAAGAAAGACAGGAGAACACAGGGACATCACGAATTAAGACCTTAAAGATGGAGGACATCACGAATTAAGACCTTAAAGATGGAGGACAGCATGAATTAAGACCTTAAAGATGGAGGACAGCATGAATTAAGACCTTAAAGATGGAGGACAGCATGAATTAAGACCTTAAAGATGGAGGACAGCATGAATTAAGACCTTAAAGATGGAGGACAGCATGAATTAAGACCTTAAAGATGGAGGACAGCATGAAGAAAGACCTTAAAGATGGAGGACAGCATGAATTAAGACCTTAAAGATGGAGGACAGCATGAATTAAGACCTTAAAGATGGAGGACAGCATGAATTAAGACCTTAAAGATGGAGGACAGCATGAATTAAGACCTTAAAGATGGAGGACAGCATGAATTAAGACCTTAAAGATGGAGGACAGCATGAATTAAGACCTTAAAGATGGAGGACAGCATGAATTAAGACCTTAAAGATGGAGGACAGCATGAATTAAGACCTTAAAGATGGAGGACAGCATGAATTAAGACCTTAAAGATGGAGGACAGCATGAAGAAAGACCTTAAAGATGGAGGACAGCATGAAGAAAGACCTTAAAGATGGAGGACAGCATGAATTAAGACCTTAAAGATGGAGGACAGCATGAATTAAGACCTTAAAGATGGAGGACAGCACGAAGAAAGACCTTAAAGATGGAGGACAGCATGAATTAAGACCTTAAAGATGGAGGACAGCATGAAGAAAGACCTTAAAGATGGAGGACAGCACGAAGAAAGACCTTAAAGATGGAGGACAGCATGAATTAAGACCTTAAAGATGGAGGACAGCATGAATTAAGACCTTAAAGATGGAGGACAGCATGAAGAAAGACCTTAAAGATGGAGGACAGCATGAAGAAAGACCTTAAAGATGGAGGACAGCATGAAGAAAGACCTTAAAGATGGAGGACAGCATGAATCAAGACCTTAAAGATGGAGGACAGCACGAAGAAAGACCTTAAAGATGGAGGACAGCATGAAGAAAGACCTTAAAGATGGAGGACAGCATGAATCAAGACCTTAAAGATGGAGGACAGCACGAAGAAAGACCTTAAAGATGGAGGACAGCACGAAGAAAGACCTTAAAGATGGAGGACAGCATGAAGAAAGACCTTAAAGATGGAGGACAGCATGAAGAAAGACCTTAAAGATGGAGGACAGCATGAATTAAGACCTTCATCAGACAATATATCGAACAATGTTGACACAAAATCACAAACGTCAGTTTTTAAATACATCAGTGTGCTTTTATAGCTTTTTTATGACAACATGAGGGAGAAAAGCGGTTAAACTAACCCAGCATTTCCTCAAAAGAACATCAGACCAACAGTCAGACATGGTGGGGATAGTGGGATGGTCTGGACCAGTACCTGGACCACTAGAACCATGAATGCTTTTCTCCTGCAGGAAATCCTGAAGGAGAATTTGAACCATCAGTTCATGACCTTAAGCTCAAGACCACTTAGGTTATGGAGCAGGACCATGATCCCAAACACACCAGCAAGTCCACCTCTGAATGGACTAAAAACTCAACTGATCCAGAGCCCTGGTTTTTAGTTTTTGGTCTTGGATCCGAGGTGAGATAACCCCTCAGAGCCCTGGTTTTTAGTTTTTGGTCTTGGATCCGTGGTGAGATAACCCCTCAGAGCCCTGGTTTTTGAGATGTCCTCTGCTCTTAAATGAAGCTGCGTCCTCCTCTGATCGAACGCTGTTTTTACCCTTGGCATGTCTCAGATATTTACACTCCAAGACTTGACTCCAGCTCTGCTTTCATTTTTGTTTAACCTTTGAGGACACTAATGAAACTTCCCACAATGTTTATTCAGAAACTGAAATGAATCAGAGCTCATAAATCACGCCGCCGTGTCTGCAGCTCTCGGACAGCGTCAAGGGAACAGGGCGATAAATCAGACCAAGAAAAGCTAATGTGGCCTTAGACTTCAGAGTTTAATCTACACGCCAAGAATCAGACGACAGAGCCACTGATACCGAGGCCCAGACCTTCACTCATGTCCCCCATCAGTCATACCTGGGCGGGGGGCGGGGCTTGTTTCCTCTGTCCTGATTTATCCGCTGCAGCCCGGATTAAAGGGCACACTTATTTTCTGACAGTAGTTTGACACGTAGCTGAGCAGCTGTTTCACTGCAGATAAACGGAGGTATAAAGCAAAGTTCAACTGAGTTTCACGGCCCAGAGGTGAAAGTATGAAGGTGTCTATCACTGTCTGATCAACTGTACTGAGGTTTAGGTTCCACCTTTGACGTCTAACCTGACAATGACCCCGTTTACACCATGCACTAGATGGAATTTATTTTGACTTTAATAAACATTTCTTTTCCCCCAATTCTGCCCTCACCCCTCCCTCTTCAGACCCCTGCTCCTCCTCTTCTTCTATTTCCTGCTCATCTATTCTTCCTTTCCCACAGGAACCACTAGGAGCTCTTTCTGATAAAGCTTGAGGAGACCCCCCCCCAGTCAGTCTCCACCTCAACATTTCCTCCATCTTCTCACAGATAACTGACTGGTTTGTTTCTGCTGAACTCATGGTCCCCTTTACCCCCAACCCCAAACCATCCCTTCATCCCTCTACTGCTTCCTCCATCCCTTTATCCCTCAACCCCAAACTCCATCCTTAAACCTAGACCCCTACGTCCATCCCTTTATCCCTCAACCCCAATCTCCATCCTTAAACCTAGACCCCTACTTCCATCCCTTTATCCCTCAACCCCAAACTCCATCCTCAAACCTAGACCCCTACGTCCATCCCTTTATCCCTCAGCCCCAATCTCCATCCTTAAACCTAGACCCCTACTTCCATCCCTTTATCCCTCAACCCCAAACTCCATCCTCAAACCTAGACCCCTACTTCCATCCCTTTATCCCTCAGCCCCAATCTCCATCCTCAAACCTAGACCCCTACTTCCATCCCTTTATCCCTCAGCCCCAATCTCCATCCTTAAACCTAGACCCCTACTTCCATCCCTTTATCCCTCAACCCCAATCTCCATCCTTAAACCTAGACCCCTACTTCCATCCCTTTATCCCTCAACCCCAATCTCCATCCTTAAACCTAGACCCCTACTTCCATCCCTTTATCCCTCAGCCCCAATCTCCATCCTTAAACCTAGACCCCTACTTCCATCCCTTTATCCCTCAGCCCCAATCTCCATCCTTAAACCTAGACCCCTACTTCCATCCCTTTGTCCCTCAACCCCAATCTTCATCCTTAAACCTAGACTCCTACTTCCATCCCTTTATCCCTCAACCCCAATCTCCATCCTTAAACCTAGACCCCTACCTCCATCCCTTTATCCCTCAGCCCAAACTCTATCCATAAACCTAGACTTCTACCTCTATCCATTCATCCCTCAATCCCTACTGCCATCCTCGCTCCACATTTACATCCCTTTATCCCTTGACCCAAAACTCCTTCCTGTCACCTTTGACCCACACCTCCATTGACCTGTACCTCCATCCCTCCTTCCCTTAACTTCCCTCTCCATGCCTCAATTCCTCATACCCTATCTTCATCCCTTTATCCCTTGACCCTTACCCCCATCCCTTTATCCCTAACCCCAACCTTCACCCTCAACTCCATCCTCCATTCTGTGACCCTACCTCCATCTCTTCATCACCTGACCCTTACCTCCATCCCTTGAACCCCTACATCCATCAGCTCCTCCCTTGACCCTGCCTTCATCCTGAATCAGTTCTTTAAATTCCAGCTAGCTATGCTTTAACAGACACTGTAATTCTACTCTATTTCCCAGTCGTCTTTGTTTGTAAAAATCTATTTGGGCACTGATGGTTTCATTCATGTCTCAGCTCAGTCATTAGAGCTCCCAAACGGCTCTTCATTTGGTTTCAGTTATTCTTTTTTTGTCTTTAAGATGACAGTGTGAATGAAATGAGGCTCTCTTTTTCAAACAGGATCTTTAGATATATTTCTATAAACATATCTGACCAGCTGAGCATTTGAACATGGAGATATATAGATCAACAGCACTCTCCAGCTGAAATAAAACTGTTTGTTGCTTCCTCCCCATTAAGTTCTGTGTCCAGTTCATTCTTCATGCATCATGCATACCCTCTATTTGAGCTGAAGTGTCTTACTGATAGCTGGGTTCAGACTTCCCTCAGTTTCTTGTCCTTTCTCTTTTGGTGTCCTGACCCTTGTGCAGCTCCTGGCCATGCTAGGAGGTCTGACATTACTGCCAAATGGTTTTGTTTTTGTTGTGACCATCTACAGAGTTTATATCACAACAGGCTCATTCTGACAAGGCTGCATTTAACTAATGCAGAAGTAGATGAGACTTTTTAGGATGTGATTAGAATCTGGTTATCATAGTTAAACCTTGCAGTGGACAGTGTTATGCTGACCTAACAGGGCCCCCAAAATGGCCAGGCCCCTGAAAGCTCTGCCCTTCTCCCCCTTATGGGTTGTCTTTAACAGTTTCATCACAATCCTAGGGACCAATCAGAGGTCGGCAGTGTCATGATGTCACATTTTAGTATCAGCTCAGCTCTCCTGGAGCCTTCACAGAGCTGAAACATGTATCCCTGATGTGAAATTTAAAAAGAAACAAAAAACAGAGGGGTCAAGCTGAGTGGAGCAGGTAACACATGGTGGAAAAGCTCCATGAATGCTTGGACTGGTGCTGTTCCTCCTACGTGTATCTGCACAGCGTCCCTCCCACGTTCTGTGAATGCAATGCAGGCAAATGCAACAATTTCTGCAGAATGAGAAGCAGATAAACACGTAACTTTCTGATTGAAATGCAACAAGGAGTTCTCTTCAAAACTAACTGAAGATAAACAGTGTTTTCTGCAGAATAAGCATCAGGTTAACACGGTGTTTTCTGCAGTATAAGTATCAGGTTAACACGGTGTTTTCTGCAGTATAAGCATCAGGTTAACACGGTGCTTTCTGCAGTATAAGTATCAGGTTAACACGCTGTTTTCTGCTGTATAAGTATCAGGTTAACACGGTGTTTTCTGTGGTATAAGTATCAGGTTAACACGGTGTTTTCTGCAGTATAAGTATCAGGTTATCACGGTGTTTTCTGCTGTATAAGTATCAGGTTAACACGGTGTTTTCTGCGGTATAACTATAAGGTTAACACAGTGTTTTCTGCAGTATAAGTATCAGGTTATCACGGTGTTTTCTGCTGTATAAGTATCAGGTTAACACGGTGTTTTCTGTGGTATAAGTATCAGGTTAACACGGTGTTTTCTGCGGTATAACTATAAGGTTAACACGGTGTTTTCTGCAGTATAAGCATCAGGTTAACACGGTGTTTTCTGCAGTATAAGTATCAGGTTAACACGCTGTTTTCTGCTGTATAAGTATCAGGTTAACACGGTGTTTTCTGTGGTATAAGTATCAGGTTAACACGGTGTTTTCTGCAGTATAAGTATCAGGTTATCACGGTGTTTTCTGCGGTATAACTATAAGGTTAACACAGTGTTTTCTGCAGTATAAGTATCAGGTTAACACGGTGTTTTCTGTGGTATAAGTATCAGGTTAACACGGTGTTTTCTGCAGTATAAGTATCAGGTTATCACGGTGTTTTCTGCGGTATAACTATAAGGTTAACACAGTGTTTTCTGCTGTATAAGTATCAGGTTAACACGGTGTTTTCTGCGGTATAACTATAAGGTTAACACAGTGTTTTCTGCAGTATAAGTATCAGGTTATCACGGTGTTTTCTGCGGTATAACTATAAGGTTAACACAGTGTTTTCTGCTGTATAAGTATCAGGTTAACACGGTGTTTTCTGTGGTATAAGTATCAGGTAAACACGGTGTTTTCTGCGGTATAACTATAAGGTTAACACGGTGTTTTCTGCGGTATAACTATAAGGTTAACACGGTGTTTTCTGCAGTATAAGTATCAGGTTAACACGCTGTTTTCTGCTGTATAAGTATCAGGTTAACACGGTGTTTTCTGCTGTATAAGTATCAGGTTAACACGGTGTTTTCTGAGGTATAAGTATCAGGTTAACACGGTGTTTTCTGCAGTATAAGTATCAGGTAAACACGGTGTTTTCTACGGTATAAGTATCAGGCTAACACGGTGTTTTCTGCAGTATAAGTATCAGGTTAACACGGTGTTTTCTGCAGTATAAGTATCAGGTTAACACGGTGTTTTCTGCAGTATAAGTATCAGGTTAACACGGTGTTTTCTGAGGTATAAGTATCAGGTTAACACGGTGTTTTCTGCGGTATAAGTATCAGGTAAACACGGTGTTTTCTACGGTATAAGTATCAGGTTAACACGGTGTTTTCTGCTGTATAAGTATCAGGTTAACACGGTGTTTTCTGCTGTATAAGTATCAGGTTAACACGGTGTTTTCTGCGGTATAAGTATCAGGTTAACACGGTGTTTTCTGCGGTATAAGTATCAGGCTAACACGGTGTTTTCTGCAGTATAAGTATCAGGTTAACACGGTGTTTTCTGCGGTATAAGTATCAGGTTAACACGGTGTTTTCTGCTGTATAAGTATCAGGTAAACACGGTGTTTTCTATGGTATAAGTATCAGGCTAACACGGTGTTTTCTGCGGTATAAGTATCAGGTTAACACGGTGTTTTCTGCTGTATAAGTATCAGGTTAACACGGTGTTTTCTGCTGTATAAGTATCAGGTTAACACGGTGTTTTCTGTGGTATAACTATAAGGTTAACACGGTGTTTTCTGCGGTATAAGTATCAGGTTAACACGGTGTTTTCTGCTGTATAAGTATCAGGTAAACACGGTGTTTTCTATGGTATAAGTATCAGGCTAACACGGTGTTTTCTGCGGTATAAGTATCAGGTTAACACGGTGTTTTCTGCTGTATAAGTATCAGGTTAACACGGTGTTTTCTGAGGTATAAGTATCAGGTTAACACAGTGTTTTATGCTGTATAAGTATCAGGTTAACACGGTGTTTTCTGCAGTATAAGTATCAGGTTAACACGGTGTTTTCTGAAGTATAAGTATCAGGTTATCACGGTGTTTTCTGCTGTATAAGTATCAGGTTATCACGGTGTTTTCTGCTGTATAAGTATCAGGTTAACACGGTGTTTTCTGCTGTATAAGTATCAGGTTAACACGGTGTTTTCTGAAGTATAAGTATCAGGTTATCACGGTGTTTTCTGCTGTATAAGTATCAGGTTATCACGGTGTTTTCTGCTGTATAAGTATCAGGTTAACACGGTGTTTTCTGCTGTATAAGTATCAGGTTAACACGGTGTTTTATGCTGTATAAGTATCAGGTTAACACGGTGTTTTCTGCGGTATAAGTATCAGGTTAACACGGTGTTTTCTGCGGTATAAGTATCAGGCTAACACGGTGTTTTCTGCAGTATAAGTATCAGGTTAACACGGTGTTTTCTGCAGTATAAGTATCAGGTTAACACGGTGTTTTCTGCGGTATAAGTATCAGGTTAACACGGTGTTTTCTGCTGTATAAGTATCAGGTTAACACGGTGTTTTCTGCGGTATAAGTATCAGGTTAACACGGTGTTTTCTGCTGTATAAGTATCAGGTTAACACGGTGTTTTCTGTGGTATAAGTATCAGGTTAACACGGTGTTTTCTGCAGAATAAGTTGAAGATAAACACTGTGTTTTGTAGGATAAGCCGTTATCACAGGTATTCTCCTATCAGAAAGCAGCCACAGATTTGAGTGGAGGCTGAGCCCTGCCAGAGAAGACGTCTACATCCACACAGAGTCTTTTTGTTCATAACTGAAGTGTTTTCACTGAGAGTGAGCGTTCGAGCGGTCAAACATCTCAGAGAGCGTTGGTGCGAGGAGGCGAGGGAGCACAGGCGGGGAGGCAGGGACATGAGCGCGATCTGCAACACTAGTTACGGCAGATGGACGTATCACACGGCCCGGCAAGAAGGCGCTCGAACACTCCACGCCGATGTGTGTGTGCGGTGCTTCAGCTTTCAGGCCTGGATCCTGAACTGAAACAGCTTGACTCGGTGTAATGAAATTGCCTGAATCCCGAGTGCTTCCTCCTTTCTGCTTCGTTGTATCGGAACAATCAAGCTGCCAGACACAACGAGAAAAAACCCGCGAGGACGGCAACGTTTCTGCACGCTTTTTTGGATTTAAAATCAGACGCATCTTTCTGGGTTTACTGCAGTGGAAAGATTTTAGTGCATCAAACAGGCCAAAATCTCCTAATTCAGCTGGGTGAATATTGGTCTGTCTCCTCTGCTGCCTCCCCCTCCCTCTCCCTGCATCCTCCCCCCTCCCACCTGCTCAGCATGAAGCCATGTTAAAGTGATCCCCCTCCTATTGTCTACTGACGCTCAAAATCCAACAAAGCGGGTTTCACTTACCACGAGATGAGGAGATTATGAGCTCAAACATCACTTTAGTTATGGGTCAATAGATTAGGGCTTTAATCTGCGCCCCCCCCCCAAACTGCACCATCATCATCATCATCATCATGGCAGATCAGCCCTGACACAGATGTCTTTGTCTGATCTTGGGTGCAGAGGAATATGCACGATGACCCTTAGAGGGAAGAATGAGAGAAACTTTCACTGAGTCACGGTTTCAGCGCTCACAGGGGCTGGACTAGTGCTTCACAGGAGGACTGAGGCGCTCTGACACGAGTCCTAGATCCCCTTTCCTCCTCACATTATCGTCTAGTTTGGGCATTAAGACACCAGGTAGTAATCCTTTGTACGTGATGTGGAATACGGTTAGATATCTGAGCTCAGTCTGCAAACAGAGACCGTCTGGAGGTCTGCATCAGGACTGGATTGGTTCTGTAGACGAGAGGTTTCCCAAATGGTGCGCCTTGAGACGAGTGGCTCTGCAGCTTCACAACAGCTAAAGATAATAAAACACTGCTACTGAGAGGAAGTGCACGGATATGAACATGTTGACTTTTGAGATTTGTGCTCCATCCTCAGTGCTCTGGACAAAAACAGTGAAAACCACTGATCTGATGAAGGTTCTGGTTTAAAGACCGGACCATCAGCTGCTGAGATCTGCAGTAGTCTAATAAATAAAACCATGGCTTCATTTATCAGGGTCGAGCCCCGCTCAGAGTGATGAGAACAGCGGCTCCTTTAGAGACCTGGATTCTCTGTCTCAGATCAGGAATAAGAACCGGTCTCTCAGATCCCAAACAGCTCTTCTTTAGAAGCTCACAAATAGAAGGGCTCAAGGTCAAAGGTCAACAATCAAAGTCAAAGCCTAAAATTTGGATTTAGACTGTTTGAAAGTTTTTCACCTCTTTCCTGGCTGGGCTGAATTTGGGCGGGGCCAATATGTACGCTGATGATGTCACCAGCCCAGAGTGGGGAATGACCCCGCCCCTCTAACACTCCAATCTAAAACCATAGAGCAGTTCATCTCAGCCCAGTTTGTTGTTAGCTGATGTCACTGCCTTTATTGAAAGTTAACAGTCAGTTAAAAGATGTATTTTTGTTCATTGTGAGGTAAATTTACCAAATCTATCAGCCACAGTGGACTATGGATCATTGAAACCAGTGTTACTCAACCCTTCTCAACCAAAGAGCCAAATTGTTGAAAATACCTTTGCAAGAGCCACAGTCTAAGTGATGAAGCAAAAACAGCTTGAAGTACAAAAACAATAAGTTAAAGGTGGCAAAAATGGGTGAAAAGGCTGAGAATGGGGACGGAAAGTGGAAAAGGGGTCAGAAAGTAGCAAAAAATGGTGGGAAAGTGACAAAAAAATGAGTGATAGATGACATAAGATGGTCTAAATGTGCCCCCCCCCCCCCCCAAAAAAGAGTGAAAAGTGACTAAAATGGGCAAAAAGCAGTCAAGAGTGGCAAAAATGGGCAAAAAATAGGAAACAAGAGGTATTTAGTGGCAAAATGTAGCTGAAATGGGTGAAAATTGGGAGAAAAAATGGTGAAAAAGGGGCAAAAATGGGAAACTAGTGGCTAAAATGGGCACAATCTAGGAAAAAAAGTGGTATTTAATGATAAAAGGTGGTGAAAAGGGGTAAAAAATGGGTAAAAAGTTGCAAAAACATTGTAAAAATTGGCAAAAAAAAGTAGGAAAAAGAGGTAGTTAATGGCAAAAGGTAGCTTAAATGGATGAAAAGTGGCAAAAAATGGTTAAAAAAGGGTAATTTTTTTTCCCCCTTTTTAAGGGTTTTCCCAGGGACAATATTTAAAAGTAGATCAAAATTACAATTTCAGCTGAAATTGTATAGGGATAATGAGAGCTGAGTTGTGGAAGAAATGCTGAAAATAGCCAAAAGTAAGAAAAAAAAAAAAATGCTGAAAATAGGACAAAAATACCATAAAATAGCTCAATAAAGGCATAAAAATAGTTGAAAAAGGCAGTCAATAGCTCAATAAAGGGTATAAATAGCTGAAGGTAGCCCAAAAACAGCTGAAAATAGCCTTAAAATAGCTGAAAGTAGCCTGACAATAGCCTTAAAATAGCTGAAAGTAGCCTTACAATAGCCTTAAAATAGCTGAAAGTAGCCTTACAATAGCCTTAAAATAGCTGAAAGTAGCCTTAAAATAGCTGAAAGTAGCTTTGAAATAGCCTTAAAATAGCCTTACAATAGCCTTAAAATAGCCTTAGAGTAGCTGAAAGTAGCCTTAAAATTGCTGAAAATAGCATAAAAATAGATGATTTGGGCCTATAAGTAGCTGAAAATTGCATTCAATGGCTGAAAAAGCATAAAAATAGCTGAAAATAGCATGAAAATAGCTATATTTAAAAAATTATAAAGGGTAGAAATGAGAACAGTCATAGCCGATGAACTGAATTTTTAAAAGTTTAAACGGTGTCGATATGACAAAGTTTGAAGGAGGAGATAGCCGGTGTGGAAGAACAATAATAAACAAAATGGCCGACTTGAATATCAATAGTGTGGATGCTCAGCATCTCCACTAATGAAGGCATAAAAGAGCCAGACGTTGAGTATCACTGATTTAAAGCGTCAGAACAGAGATCTGAGACAGAACACAGACTTTGTCTCCTCTCTGGACCGAGCCAGGCAGCTGCGCTCTGATCATGAGGTCAACGTAAGTTTCAGTCTGTCAGCTGAGACTAGACCAGATATCCTGCTGTGTAGTTTACATGCAGCCATCTCAGATTACAAAGAACTAAAATCACTGAGTTCAAACCGTCCTTTAGGCGTTTATCACCGTCGTACAGACATTCAGATGTGTCTAATGACCACAGCGCCCTCTACAGTCCCATCCATCACACTGAGGCTGTTGTGAGTTATGTGAACCTAACCTTCCTTCCAGGACACCGTACGGCTCTCTGAGGAGGATAATGTGTGCTAACGTTTCCCAGAAATCTGCCTTTTTATGTACAAATAAACTTCATCACTGCAGCAGAAAGGATGATCCTGATTGGATGCATGGTGAACCACATAATCCAATCAAAAAAGCACATTGGATAAACATGATAGAGGGCAGATTTAAGACGTTGACAATGAAGAGCTTCCAGGAGGTCAGAGGTCAATGATTATCATGTTTTAATACTGAATTCTTTTCATAAAGGGAACAAAGGAAGAGGGAAGTGTAGAAACAACCATCTGTGCTGGTGAGACAAAGAGAGCCAGAGAGAGATTAAAGAGACAAATTAACCACAGAGACCATGGAGGGAACTTCAAAATAAAAGCGCTGAGGAATCAGGACACCATGGAGGGAACTTCAAAATAAAAGCACAGACGAATCAGGACACCATGGAGGGAACTTCAAAATAAAAGCACTGAGGAATCAGGACACCATGGAGGGAACTTCAAAATAAAAGCACAGAGGAATCAGGATGATAGACACCATGGAGGAAACTTCAAAATAAAAGCAAAGAGGAATCAGGACACCATGGAGGGAACTTCAAAATAAAAGCACTGAGGAATCAGGACACCACGAAGGGAACCTCAAAATAAAAGCACAGACGAATCAGGACACCATGGAGGGAACTTCAAAATAAAAGCACTGAGGAATCAGGACACCATGGAGGGAACTTCAAAATAAAAGCACAGAGGAATCAGGACACCATGGAGGGAACTTCAAAATAAAAGCACAGAGGAATCAGGACACCATGGAGGGAACTTCAAAATAAAAGCGCTGAGGAATCAGGACACCATGGAGGGAACTTCAAAATAAAAGCACTGAGGAATCAGGACACCATGGAGGGAACTTCAAAATAAAAGCGCTGAGGAATCAGGACACCATGGAGGGAACTTCAAAATAAAAGCACTGAGGAATCAGGACACCATGGAGGGAACTTCAAAATAAAAGCACAGAGGAATCAGGACACCATGGAGGGAACTTCAAAATAAAAGCACAGAGGAATCAGGACACCATGGAGGGAACTTCAAAATAAAAGCGCTGAGGAATCAGGACACCATGGAGGGAACTTCAAAATAAAAGCACAGAGGAATCAACACCATGGAGGGAACTTCAAAATAAAAGCACAGAGGAATCAGGACACCATGGAGGGAACTTCAAAATAAAAGCGCTGAGGAATCAGGACACCATGGAGGGAACTTCAAAATAAAAGCGCTGAGGAATCAGGACACCATGGAGGGAACTTCAAAATAAAAGCACTGAGGAATCAGGACACCATGGAGGGAACTTCAAAATAAAAGCACAGAGGAATCAGGATGATAGACACCATGGAGGAAACTTCAAAATAAAAGCAAAGAGGAATCAGGACACCATGGAGGGAACTTCAAAATAAAAGCACTGAGGAATCAGGACACCACGAAGGGAACCTCAAAATAAAAGCACAGACGAATCAGGACACCATGGAGGGAACTTCAAAATAAAAGCACTGAGGAATGAGGACACCATGGAGGGAACTTCAAAATAAAAGCACAGAGGAATCAGGACACCATGGAGGGAACTTCAAAATAAAAGCGCTGAGGAATCAGGACACCATGGAGGGAACTTCAAAATAAAAGCACAGAGGAATCAGGACACCATGGAGGGAACTTCAAAATAAAAGCACAGAGGAATCAGGACACCATGGAGGGAACTTCAAAATAAAAGCGCTGAGGAATCAGGACACCATGGAGGGAACTTCAAAATAAAAGCACTGAGGAATCAGGACACCATGGAGGGAACTTCAAAATAAAAGCGCTGAGGAATCAGGACACCATGGAGGGAACTTCAAAATAAAAGCACTGAGGAATCAGGACACCATGGAGGGAACTTCAAAATAAAAGCACAGAGGAATCAGGACGATAGACACCATGTTACAAGTGATTATGAAAGGTATGAATGCTAAATATGTCCCTATATTTTGAAGAGCCCAAATTCAAAGTGTAACCCTCCTGTGTTTATCTTCTGTGATATATTCTATAGACATACATATCTGCTTAAACACTGTAAATCTGACTTTATCATCACCTCCCTGTAGTTTGGCTGAGGAAAAGGCAGCCTGGGTAAAAACAGGTGAGCCTTCTGTTTTCAAGATTCTCAGAGGGTGATGCAGCATTTACAGGTCATCTGAAATGAAAATTAACAGCTGGAACCAGTCTGAACAAGCCAGAAGGCTGGGACACACTAACCTGACACGACAGATAGACTGTTCCAGTCTCTACTGCAGGGATATATGGATATATAGATATATGGGTACATGGATATATAGACATATAGATATATGGATATACAGATATATGGATATATGGATATATAGATATATGGGTACATGGATATATAGATATGTAGATATATGGATATATGGATATATGGGTACATGGATATATAGATATATGGATATATGGATATATGGATATATAGATATATGGATATATGGATATATAGATATATGGATAAAATAGATATATGGGTATATGGATATATAGATATATGGATATATGGATATATAGATATATGGATAAATGGATATACGGATATATGGATATATGGTAAATGGATATAGATATATGGATATATGGATATATAGATATATGATAATATAGATGTATGGGTATATGGATATATAGATATATGGATATATGGATATATGATTATATAGATATATGGATAAATGGATATATAGATATATGATTATATAGATGTATGGTTATATGGATATATAGATAGATGGATATATAGATATATGGGTATATGGATATATAGATATATGGATATATAGATATATGTATATATAGATAGATGGATATATAGATGTATGGGTATATGGATATATAGATATATGGATATATAGATATATGGGTATATGGATATATAGATGTATGGGTATATGGATAAATAGATAAATGGATATATAGATAGATGGATATATAGATGTATGGATATATGGACATATAGATATATGGATATATAGATATATGGATATATAGATAGATGGATATATAGATGTATGGGTATATGGATATATAGATATATGGATATATAGATATATGGGTATATGGATGTATAGATATATGGATATATAGATAGATGGATATATAGATGTATGGGTATATGGACATATAGATATATGGATATATAGATATATGGATATATAGATAGATGGATATATAGATGTATGGGTATATGGATATATAGATATATGGATATATAGATATATGATTGTACAGATATATGGGTATATGGATATATGGGTATATGGATATATAGATATATGGATATATAGATATATGATTGTACAGATATATAGATATATGGGTATATAGATATATAGATATATGGATATATAGATATATGGATATATAGATGTATGGGTATATGGATATATGGGTATATGGATATATAGATATATGGATATATAGATAGATGGATATATAGATATATGGGTATATGGATATATAGATATATGGATATATGGATATATAGATATATAGATTTATGGATATATGATTATATAGATATATGTATATATAGATATATGGATATATACATAGATGGATATATAGATATATGGATATATGGGTATATGGGTATATGGATATATGGATATATGCATATATAGATATATGGATATATAGCTATATGGGTATATGGATATATGGATATATGGATATATGCATATATAGATTGATGGATATATGATTATATAGATATATGGATATATAGATACATGGGTATATGGATATATGGATAAAAAGATATCTGGATATTTAGATATATAGATTTATGGATATATGATTATATAGATATATGGATATATACATAGATGGATATATAGATATATGGATATATGGGTATATGGATATATGGATATATGGATATATAGATTTATGGATATATAGATTTATGGATAGATAGATATATAGATATATGAATATATGGGTAAATGGATATATAGATATATAGATTTATGGATATATGATTATATAGATATATGTATATATAGATATATGGATATATACATAGATTGATATATAGATATATGGATATATGGGTATATGGGTATATGGATATATGGATATATGCATATATAGATATATGGATATATAGCTATATGGGTATATGGATATATGGATATATGCATATATAGATTGATGGATATATGATTATATAGATATATGGATATATAGATACATGGGTATATGGATATATGGATAAAAAATATCTGGATATATAGATATATAGATTTATGGATATATGATTATGTAGATATATGGATATATACATAGATGATATATAGATATATGGATATATGGGTATATGGATATATGGATATATAGATTTATGGATATATAGATTTATGGATATATAGATATATGGATATAGAGATATATGGGTATATGGATATATGGATATATGGATATAAAGATATATGGATATATAGATACATGGGTATATGGATATATGGATATCTAGATATATGGATATATAGATATATGGACATATAGAAATATGCATATCTAGATTTATGGATATATGATTATATAGATATATGTATATATGGATATATAGATATATAGATTTATGGATATATGATTATATAGATATATGTATATATGGATATATAGATATATAGATTTATGGATATATGATTACATAGATATATGTATATATAGATATATGGATATATACATAGATGGATATATGGATATATGGATATATAGATTTATGGATATATAGATATATGGATATATAGATATATGGATATATGGGTATATAGATATATGGATATATAGATAGATGGATATATGGATATATAGATTTATGGATATATAGATTTATGGATATATAGATATATGGATATAAAGATATATGGATATATAGATACATGGGTATATGGATATATGGATATCTAGATATATGGATATATAGATATATGGACATATAGATATATGCATATATAGATTTATGGATATATGATTATATAGATATATGTATATATGGATATATAGATATATAGATTTATGGATATATGATTACATAGATATATGTATATATAGATATATGGATATATACATAGATGGATATATGGGTATATGGATATATGGATATATAGATATATGGATATATAGATATATGCATATATAGATTTATGGATATATGATTATATAGATATATGGATATATAGATATATGGATATATAGATCGATGGATATATGTATATATTTGACTTTATTGATATTTGAATATTTTTCACGTCCATCTGGGAATGCTCCCAGAAGGTGTTTTGGAAGGGCAGGACTTTTCAGAACATTCTCTGTAGGTGATTAGAGGAACATTCTGTCACATTCATGACGGGCCAATCAGGGCAACGAGACCAAATGACGTTCTCCTCTTGAGCCAACAGGCTATGGCTGCAGTAGATTCTTGATGGTGGAGCTTCTCAGGGAATCACCTGATGCCAAGGCCGGTCAGGAGACGAGCAATAACATCTTCTCTGCCAAGATGAGCTTTCAGTGTGGCTCTATGCTCTGGTTTTAAAAAAGAAATGTAGTCCAGTTCTGATTAAACTGCTGCTTTTCTACAGCTACATCCAAGCTAACAGCTACCAAAGCAGCAGCCATTGGATAGACTGGAAACCCCCAACATCAAGATCACAAAGCCATGCTGAAGCAGACTAGGAGAAGAGAGGAAACATCAGCTCCATCGGGAGCTTTAGCTGTTTTTATTCTTCATTTCATGCAGACATTCGGTCCAGTTCTGGTAACGCTGTCTAGATCTGAGCTAATCACCAATGCAAAGAGCTGCGAGTACAGCTAAACCCCGCCCACAGCTACTGCCTCGTTCTCCTCAACTGATGCTTATTGGTCCATACTGTTCAGTTTGGCCCCAACATTGTGGTTTGGAGCTTTTCAAGATGGATTTGAGGAAATGCTCACGTCAGGGACGTAGGTACTGTATGATGGTGGATTAGGGCCATGAATAAATAAATGAATAAATAAAGAGGATCTGCTGATATATTTGAGGAAAAGTTACAACATTTAGAGATCACAGTGTCAGGAATTTACTAAAGTCCAAACTCATAAATTGAAGACTTTTACATTCTAAGTTTCTAAGAGAAAACTACATTTTTGAGTTGAAGTGTTTTCCATAAGTTCTGATTTATAGAGTTAATAACGGCTGAAATGATAAAGTTCTAACTGTTGTGCTAGAACATTGTTAAATGAGCTGCATGCACCGTGCAGAGTCCAAAGGGTTAAAACGTGCTAAAAGACATGACCTAATTCTGATTTCCACCAAACCTGGCACGTCCACATGGCATTAAGGCGTCACATATTTCTTTAGGATCCAAACTCTCCCACCAACAAACCCACGGACTGTCCAAAGCAGCGAGCGCCCATCCCGCCTCTCAAGCTGTCGTCAGAAACGGGAGAGCAGATTTTCACCTTCAGACTCTGATTCATGGAAGATTACCACACGCAGCATATCCATGCACTTTGAACCAGGTGTTCTACACACGCCTGAGCCTTTAAACCCCCCAAAACAAGACCCTACAGTTCATCTCCTTCATGACAGGCAGGTTTCTATGATGGGGGGTGAGGAGGGGGGGAGGAGGGGGAGAGGAGGGTCAGGCTGCAGCGTCTTACAGGCTAAGCTCACACTGAGACATATTGAGACACATTTTCATCTTGTGGATTATGGTGAGCTCGGACTGAGGGACAGACGTTAGAGGACAGATGATATTTAGATTTATAAATAAACAAACACATGTCACCGGGTGGACGGGGTGAGGGAGGGAGGAGGGAGGGGAGGAGGGGAGGGGGGAGGTTCTTGAAGAGCCTGCAGCTCTCTGCAGAAAGCTGATGATGCTGGGGACGGAGAATCAGGCGGATGAGTTCATGTGTGAGCGAATCATAGAAACAGCGAGTTGATATTCTTTCAGCTCTTTCTACGGTCTTTGTTTTTTCTCATGGAAAAAAGTCTGTGGACGAACAGAATTTAAGTTGACAAATTACCACAGCCTGTCATGTGACTGTGGAGACCAATCGTGTCCTCAGAAACACAAAGATGAACCAGCATGTCTGAAGAAGTCAGACCCAGGTTTAAGCGGCACCTCTGACTTCCTGTCTGCAGACGCCACAGGACAGTTTGACTAATAATCTGCTCATACTGGGGGATATCTCTGCTGGGGACTGGGTTTACTGGAGTCCATTCAGCTCCAGTTAGTGTAAACCAGCCATGCATTAAAGCGACTCGCTCTTCTTTATCAGAAAACAAAAGAAAACCAGTGAAACCTTTATTTCTCCTCTGATTATTAAAACAGGAGCATTAATGTGGAAATAATTCTGTGAGGGAGACAGCCAGCAGAAATAATTTGGTTTAATCATGCAGAATAAAGACAATCAAGCACAAAATCATCCACTGATAATCAGAACTAATAACTCCCCGAGCAATAAGAGAAGATTTCACTCCTGCAGATAGATGGTCCATCTGTGGAGGAATCATCAGCATGCATCAGTGTGAACGTATCAATTATTCACCCTGTAGTCAGGATTTTACTGTGAAATGTGGTGTTTACTGGACTGATTTTAAATTTTTGTGATGCTTTCATCATTTTAAATGTTTTAAATTTATTTTAATCACTGAGCAAATCAACATTTGTGAGGTTTTCTGTGTGAAGTTTAGAATTAGCAGAAGAAGAGTGAGTGAATCGACCTACAGACCAATCTTCATCTTCATCACTTTTCTACATGCACCGCCTTCCACATTATTAAGCAGGCCACAGGTTTCAGCAATCTGGGAAAGAAAACGGATCTCTGCTGCTGAAAAGTGTCAAATAGTGTAATGCCTTGGAGAAGGAATGAAAACATGAGATATTTCAGAAAAAATTACTCGTGATCATCGTACTGTGAAGACATTAGTGTCTGATTCAGAGCACAGACGGGTTCCTGCAGATAAAGACATAATGAGGAAGGTTTCTGACAGAGATTCATCAGATTAAGAGAGCAGATGCTAAAATACCATTACAAAGCAGCAAACAGGTATTTGAAGCTGCTGGTGTCTCTGGAGTCCCACCAACCTCAAGGTGTAGGATCCTCCAGAGGCTTGCAGTCATTTATAAACCTACTATTCAGCCCCCCCTAACCAATGCTCACAAGCAGAAACGGTTGCAGTGGGCCCAGAAATACATGAAGACTCATTTTCAAACAGTCTTGTTGACTGATGAGTGCCGTGCAACCCTGGATGGTCCAGATGGAGGAGTAGTGGATGGTTGGTGGATGGCCACCATGTCCCAACAAGGCTGTGGCATCAGCAAGGAGGGGGCGGGGTCATGTTCTGAGGAGAGAGCTGATAGGCCCCTTTAGGGTCCCTGAAGGTGTGAAAATGACCTCGGCAAAGTATCTAGAGTTTCTGACTGACCACTTTCTTCCATGGTACAAAAAGAAGAACTGTGCCTTCTGTAGCAAAATGACAGCTAAATGACAATTCTCCATCTCATGCTGCAGAGAATCCCTCTGTGTCATTGGCTGCTATGGGCGTAAAAGGAGAGAAACTCATGGTGTGGCCCCCATCCTCCCCTGACCTTTAACCCTGTTGAGAACCTTTGGAGCATCCTCAAGCTAAAGATCTATGAGGGTGGGAGGCAGTTCACATCAGAACAGCAGCTCTGGGAGGATATTCTGACATCCTGCAAAGAAATTCAAGCAGAAACTCTCCAAAAACTCACAAGTTCAATGGATGCACACTGTAAAAAGCAACATCCATTTTACTCATAAACATTGAGTTGAAATTACTCAGTTCTTCTTAACCTGTTCTAAATACTTATTATAAACAAGTTAATTGTACTTCTTGGCCATAACAGCAAAAGGGCTTGATTTACTTAAGTTTACTTAGTTTAAAAAAATTAAGTAAAAAGGGGGTATAATTAAGTTGTGTTAACTTAAAAATCCAAAACAGCAATTTGAACTCTATTTTTATGAGCTGATAGAACTTATTTCAGTTTTAAGTGAACAGTACTCAAACAATTTAAGTATTTTTTGTTATAACTCATATTATTTGAGTTGTGGCAAATCTGCAGTTTTCCCAGAATGCCTTTGGGCACTAAACCTTTATGCACTCTGTTTGCTGCAGCTGTCTTTGCCAGGACACTTTTGAAAAAGAGATTTTTAATCTCAATGAGGTTTTCTCCTGGTTAAAAAAAGGTGAAATAAGATAAATTTAAAAAATGCACCACGAGTGAAGTTGCTGTCTCAATTAAAGATGTCCCTACCATAGGGGGCGCTGTTACTGTTATCAGCATCAGTGAAAGTTGTATGGCACACTGTCATTGAGGAATTGATGATGTCTGTGGATCAGGATTGGCTCCACACTGGGAACACCACACTTGTAGTCCATGTCCTAATGTCAGGCTGTTCTCTGAGGCTGGATCAGAGATATTTAAGGAGGGTAAGACACAAAAGGTCAAAGGTGAAAGGTCAGGCTGTTCTCAGAGAATGTATCAGAGATATGTAAGGAAGGTACGCCACAGAAGGTCAAAGGTGAAAGGTCAGGCTGTTCTCAGAGGCTGGATCAGAGCAGATTCATGAATGCTGACTGAAGGGAGAAGTGTGGTAAGAAAAGGAGACCAATCAAGAGGATTTTCAACCAAAGCAGATTGAAGAACTGAGGGGGGCGTTATGAGGACTGGACTGAGACTGGAGTCAGTGGATCAAGATCCACACAGATGGGTCCAGGACATGGACTATAAGTATGGTGTTCCCAGTGTGGAGCCAGTCCTGAACCACGGACATCATCAGAGTCTCACCTGGGCTAAGGAGAAACAGAACTAGACCGTTGTAGTCTCAGTGGTCCAGTTTTCAGCTGAAACTAAATTCTGAATTTCATTTGTAAATCCAGGTCCCAGAGTCTGGGCTGATCCTTTTCATGTCAGATGAACCTGTACCATGACTGTTTCTGAGCTGGTTTATAAAACTAAAGAAAACCACAAAGAAAAGATGGAGAGGTCTGGCGAACAGAGAAAGGGGCGTGGTCAAATGTGTGAAGGATGTGGTGTTTTAACCAGCGCCTCTCTGTGATCCATCACCAGCGTCCTGGAGGGATGTGGCTCGCCCCGGTTAATGTCGGAGAGAGAGGAGAGCGGCTGGTTTCATTGGCTGCTGTAACGACATAAACATCAATCTGTGTGAACTGCTGCTTAAACGACTGTGTAACCTTTACAGCTCTGTTAAAGAAAGAGCGATGTCTGCTGCAGGACGGAGGAGAAGACGGGGCCATAAAAGGACGAGTCGGGCTCGCTCTCTCCTCAGTCTTCTTTACGAGCGGCGAGGAAGTCGAGCTCCGGGAGGAAGTGGAGCCCTGAGAGTCACTTTGTAAAGATATCTGCTGTTTTAGCACACGCATGAAGACTCTGAGTGAATCTGAACAGATTTAAAAAGTGCTGCAAACACCAGCAGATCGAGGGCCGTAAAACGCCTTTATTAGGCGCTGACATTCCCCACATAATGGAAATATTTTACAACGCCTCCGTTTATGGACCTCCAGCCTCCATAAATCAGAATATGCAGAAACGCCATCATGAGCTTTAATATCTTTTATTAAAGAGGGGAGCGTCGTCTGCATGGATGTGGCCTGGGCCGATGTGCCGCCATGTTTAATGTCACCTTTTTATTATGTTGGGAGCATATGTTAGAGCGGATACAGACGATGGAGCTAGCTGCTGGGCAAACTCCTCATCACGGCCACCTCTCCTGTTTTTGACCGTAAAGCCGTGTTAATAAGGAAGCTCTTTGTGACCTTTGTCAAGGTTCTGCAGCAGCCATGCTCGCCCGCGGCGTGGCTGAATATGCAAAGCTCTGGCTTTTTGAGTTTCCGAGTTCAACATGAAAACGTGAAATTGTTTGGAAACCTTTCGCCCGTCGGGGTCGTCACGCCGAGCGGCCGCAGAGAGCTGAGCTCTGCAAGAATGTTTGATGCGGCTTCCCGAGCCGAGCATATGCCACATTGTGTTTTCAGGAGGCTGCGTGCGTTGGGGGGGGGGCAGCAGCTGTCGGGCCCTCTGTGAACATTATGACATGCATGACCTGACCACAAACACAAGGTAAGCAGAAACGGGCCGCTACGCTCACACATGGAGCATCATGTTAGTGTTTGATAAAGACACGCATGTTCTCCGTGCTGCACACACGCTGCCGGAGGAACCAACACCAGCAGGTCGTCGCATGGATCAGACTCCGACTATCTGAAGACCACGGTTCAGCTGCAGGTCTGGTTTTGGAGCCAGAAACCACCAGATTTGGAAAATCAGTCTTTTTTTTTAATCCTTGTTCACTAAAGTCGTCTGGAGCAGCTGGTCCATCAGGATCCGCCACCTCCAGTCACTGCTAACCCACCCACAGTCCTTACATTTCCAGTCATAACAGACCTTTTAATGAAGACTGGACCAGTTTGGTTCAGTCCAGTGTGCCCAGATCCTGGTCTTGTTTCCTCAGCTGATGTCTGTCCCTGTCCCCCTTTAGAGATCTAGATCAGCTCAGCTCAGTAATAAGAGTCAGTCCTTTGGCTTCTGAAATGAGGGCTAAAAAGATGGAAGAAAGGACCAGGGGCGGAGCTAGGGATTCTGGGCCCCCAGAAAGAATTTACACAGGACCCCCCTTAACCGGTGAGACAAGCAACGAATGTTTTTATAGTCTTTGTTACAAATGTCTCTTAAATTAAATTTACTTGCAATATTTGGCAGCGCTGGACTATACCATTTAGACATTTCTGAGGGAGGAGCAGGATCGTATTTTACTGTTTTATGTAGATTTCAGTCTGTTGAACGATTCGTTTAGTCCAGTTTTACTCAGCCAAAGAGCCAAACTGTTGAAATAGGCATCTGAAAGAGCCACAATTTAAGAGGTGACCAAAAAATGAGTTCACGGTGGCAAAAATGGTCCTAAAGGTGCAAAAACGTGACAAAAAATGAGTAAAAAGTGACTAAACTGGGCAAAAATCAGAAAAAAGGTGGGAAAAATGGGCAAAAAGCAGTATTTAATTGCAAAAGGCAGCTTATAAAGTAGAGAAGTGGCGAAAAAGGCAAAAAGGGGCAAAAAATAGCAAAAAGCAGAATAAAAGTGTCAAAAATGAGCGAGAAGTGACAAAAAAAAGTGTCAAAAATGGGCTAAAAGCAGCAAACACTGGGAGAAAAATGGCAACAAGCACCAAAGAGTGGCAAAATGGGAAATAAGTGGCATTTAACTGCACAGGCAGCTTAAATGGGCGCTGAGGATCACTGCTTCAGTCACTGATGTTTCAGTAATGTGCTTTAAATTTGTGGATGTTTCAGGGAACTTGCTTGAAAATGGTCCATTATTATATTATGGGAAAATTTAGGATATACCTTTGTTTTTTCTGGAGAGTTTCACTGAAAATTTTGGGAAAATTTCCTTTAAATTCTAAAGAATTTTCATGAAAATTGTTGAGATGTTTCTTTTTTATATAATCTTGCAGAACGCATTTGAAAATCTTGGTGAATTTGTTAATATATATTAAGGGAATATGCTTTGAGTTTTGGAGAATTTCCTTGAGAGTTACCTGGAATTTACATGGAAATTTTTCACTTTGAAATGGAGCCATATTTGTAAGGAACATGCATTTGTGAGATGAGCAGCAGAGCTGAGCTTGTGGGTTGGCCCATGGAAAGATGGGCCAGATGTTCTCTGCCAACCCCAAACAGCAGCCCTCACACCTGTTACTGCTGTGCTTATCAGCATGAGGGGGCGGGGCCAGGCTGGTGCCCTGCATGAGGAGGAGGAGCCAGGCTGGTGAGCAGCATGAGGAGGAGGAGCCAGGCTGGTGAGAAGCAAGAGGAGGAGGAGCCAGGCTGGTGAGCAGCATGAGGAGGAGGAGCCAGGCTGGTGAGCAGCATGAGGGGGAGGAGCCAGACTGGTAAGCAGCATGAGGGGGCGGGGCCAGGCTGGTGCCCTGCATGAGGAGGAGGAGCCAGGCTGGTGAGCAGCATGAGGAGGAGGAGCCAGACTGGTAAGCAGCATGAGGGGGAGGAGCCAGGCTGTTGTGGCTGTGATTGGTTCTTCTACTGAGGCTCCTGTTTGTCAATGCTGAGATTGTTAAATCACCAATCTGTCCTGTTTCTCCAGACTTCAATCATCCAAACACCAACAAGAGAATAGAGAATCAGCTGTTTACTCAGCTCTGCTGCTCATCCCACAGATGCATGCTCCTACAAATGTGTCTCCATTTAACAGGACCCTGAAGAACAGCCCGCACCATTATCCCTCCTCCATCAAGCTTCACAGCCAGAACAATGCAGTCAGACAGGGTTGAACATTTAAAGGGTTAAAGGTTAAACCATGATTCTTCCTCTTGTAAACAGACTTTTTTACACAGAGCTCTATGGGGATCGACTCACTGCAGCAGACTGCCTCTAGTGGACATTAGGGGAAGTGCAGCGCAGGCTTCTTCTCCTTGTGGGGTCGTCGGGGTCAAAGAGAGAGAATATGATGACTTAAACATGGGGGGTGGGGGCTTAATGGAGAGATCAAGAGAGAAAGCGGCAGCTCATGGAGGGAGGAGGGAGGGGGGAGGGTCTGGGGGGCAGGTGGTGGTCATGGGCAGGGGTATGCTGGTGCCTCTGCCCGCGGCGCCGGTATTGATGGACATATTTCCCACAGCTCCGTGTCACGGCGGGATCGTGGCACATGATTACGGGGGGGATCAGCGTGATCGGCTGTCGCTGATTTCGCTGACATCTGTCGCCGGGGCGATACGGGCCGTGACGACGATCGGATCAGACGTGAAATCTTCAGCGGCGGCGGCAGAGACGCGGAGGCCGAGGGTTCTCCTGATCTGAGCTGTGGGGACAGAGAGACTGTGGAGGGTTTACCTCCTGGATTCATGAAGAAACCCGGTCTTCCTGTCCAAGTTTCTACGTGACCTTAGCTTCAGAGAGGCTCCTCTTATGTACTGATGAATAAAAAAGGAGATAAAGGAGGTACTCAGCGTGTGGCTCTCTTATGTCTTAGGATGAATCATTATTTCCCCAGAAAACCATTAAAAGGGAAACCTTGACCTCAGAAATTATCTATTGAAAGTCACATTCATCAGTTTGGTTCCCACACTTACACAGCAGGCTTTAATTGTCAACCTCTGTTGTTTGTCTGCATATTTCCATCGCCCTTATTTGCAATAACTTGCTGCTTTCTTTTTGCCCTTTTTGCCACTTTTCTCCAATTTAAGCCGCATTTTGCAATTAAATGTCACTAATTGCCTATTTTGCCACTCTTTCATGCTTTTTGGCCCATTTATCCCACCTTTTACAGATTTTTTCCCCATTTAAGTCACTTTTCACTCATTTTCTGCCATGTTTTTGCCACTTTTGGACCATTTTTCCTACTTCTTTTTGTCACTTTTCTCCCTTTTTGACACTTTTAACCTGCTTTTTGCAAATTTTTGCCCCTTTTTTGGTCACGTCTCATCCATTTAGGCTGCCTTTTGCAATTAAATGCCACTTGTCCATTTTTCCCACCTTGTTTTTTGTTTTTGCCTTATTTTAGTCATTTTTCACTCATTTTTGCAATGTTTTTGCCATTTTTAACCCATGATTTGGTCACTTTCACTCTCACCTTTTCTCTGATTTTTTCCCAGTTTAGTCACTTTTCACTCATTTTCTGCACATTTTTGCCACTGTTAACTCTTTTTTGCCACTTTTCTCCATTTTTGCCGCTTCTTTTTGTCACTTTTCTCCCCTATTTGACCCTTTTATTCTGCTTTTTGCAACGTTTTGCCCCTACTTTGCCATTTTTTGCCAATTTTTCCCACCTTGTTTTTTTTTGCCCAATTTTAGTCATTTATCACTTATTTTTGTAACATTTTTGCCATTTTTAACCCATCATTTGGTCACTTGCCACAAATTTTTCCCACCTTTTTTCTAAATTTTTCCCCCTTTTAACTCATTTTTTGGCCACTTTCTCCCAGTGTTTGCCTTTTAAAGCCTGTTTTTCCCACTTTTCTCCTGGTGTTTGCAGCTTTTTGACCATTTTTGCCACATTTAACTTATTTTAATTGTCACTTTTCACCACTTAGATTGTGGCTCTTGTAAATGTATTTTTCAATAATTTAGCTCTTTGGTTGAGTAGCACTGGTTCATTAGATGAAAATATGAATTATCCTGGAAGTAAAGTATTTTCTTTCCTGTTTTTGACAGAGACAAGCGTTCCAATGTCCTGGTCTAAATAAAACAATGGAAGAATCCTGCTTCTACCAACCCAGTGCACCATCCTCATGAAGAAAATCTTGCAGGTAATTCTTTAAAGCATGAAGGCGTTGAACAGCTCAGATGGCGTCCTGCACAAACACTCGCCCAAAAAGAGAGAGAGAGTAATAAACCCGTCCTCTGATGGAGCGTCCCTGTCCATGACCAGTACGGTCCGTGTGCAGCCTTAAACATGGATCCTTCATCCCGGTCTAAGTGATTGCACGGTTCATAACAATGAGAGTGGGATTAAGAATTCATTAAGGGTCTGAATCCCAGCACAGCTTGTTACCTTTAAGTCCTCAGAGATCAAAATCTTTCCTCAATATGGAGCTGAGGAGCGCCTTGGTATGACCCCCTCACATCTGCCCCGTAAATCCTCCCTTCATTCCAGAAACTCTCAAACATATGGTTGAATATTTGTGCCGGCTCCGAGTCATGAGGGCCTCCAGCCTGAGCCCTTTCTGGTTTTTAGAGTCCAGGGCTCGCTCTGATCCAACCTTGGCAGTTTATCGGTGCATATGCTGCAAGAAAATCCTTTTTTCTCCAGGAGAAATAAGAACAGAACTATCATTCTCCTCCCACACCTGTGACCCCCCCAGGTGACCACAGACCAAACCTGATGTTTGCATGCAGCAGTCCTAGAGCTGATCTACCAAACCAGGGGGAAAACCGTCATAATCATCGAAGCAGAAGTGATGGAGCAGTCGTCCTTAAAGGGCCGGAGCCCCTAAATGATATTTTAGCAGACAAAGTCTTTGCTCTGATTCAGTCACAGCTACAAATGCTGTTCTAACTTTATTTAATTGGCTCATTAATTATTTCATGAACTGTTGAAAAAGTGATGCAGCAGGTGTTTAGACGGTGAAATCTGCAGCTTCTGTTAAATCCAGAGGAAGTGTGATTAAAATTCACGTATTAATCTGAGCGTTTAGGCGCTCCTCTGAACAAAAATGAGCTTTAATTAGCATTCACAGCTAAACGGCACACAGAGCTCAGCGGCAAAATTAGACATGAGGGGTCATTTTTTCATCTTTAAAGAGAAATATTTCTATGAATTATGTGAATAATGTGATGTTAAAAGGAGTTAGAGATGGAGTTTTCCCAGAATTCTGAGCTGTAGAGGGCTTGAAAGCTCCGCCCGTGTTTACGGCGTCTATATGACCCATCGTTTACATGAATAATGTCGGCGCCGTTAGCAGCAGGACTGTTTATGACAGATTAGAGGCCGGCATCCAACTGCATTTTCATCCCCGTTATTTTTGCTTTAATGCGTGTGTGAATCAATTAATTCTGTCATAAAAGGCCACCATAAACTGTGTGCACGAGTTAATGAGTCCACGCATTAGCACATCATTACAGCAGCTGGCGGGACGCAGCATGTGTTGTTTGTCATAATATATGCTGCCAATGCTTAACACACATAAATCGCTGGATCGGGAACTTTGGGCTTCTGTTTGATGACGGAGACAAAGGGCTGCTGATCTGAGGTTGCCATGGTAACAGCAGGTAAGCACAGACAGACACCTGTTCAGGTGAGATAGAGATGATGGGATCGTCCAGGAGATTTCTCTAGAGCAGTGTGACTCGACCCTGCTCAACCAAAGAGCCAAAAAAATACCTTTGCAAGAGCCACAGTCTAAGAGGTGACGCAAAAACAGCTTAAAGTAGCAATAACAATAAGTTAGAGTGGCAAACATGGTCAAAAACTAAGAAAATGGGTGAAAAGGGGCGAGAATGGGCAGGGAAAGGGTCAGAAACTATGGGGGAGAAGTGACAAAAGAATTAGGCATAGATGACATAAAATGGTCCAAATGGGACAAAAAAATGAGTGAAAAGTGACTAAAAGTTGAAAAAGTGACAAAATGGGCAAAAGTATGGGAAAAAAAGTGATATGTAATGACAAAAGGTAGATAAACGGGTGAAAAGTGGCAAAAAATGGTGTAAAAAACAAAAATGGGGTAAAAGTGGCAAGAAGAAGTGACTAAAATGGGCCAAACTAGAAAAAATTGGTATTAAATGACGAACGGTAGATTAAATGTGTGAAAATTAGGAGAAAAATGGTGAAAAGGGGCAAAGATGGGATAACAGTGTCAAAGATGGGTAAAAAGTTGAAAAAGGGTCAAAATAGGCAATAAGTAGAAAAAAAGTGGTAAATAACGACAAAAGGTGGCTTAAATGTGTGAAAATTAGGAGGAAAAAAATGGTGAAAAGGGGCAAAGATCGGAAAAAGGTGGCAAAAAAAGGGTAAAAAGTTGCAAAACTGTGTAAAAATGGGCATAAAGAGAAGAAAAAGGTGGTAAATAATGTCAAAAGATAGCTTAAAGGGGGAAAAGTGGCAAAAAAATGGAGACAGAGGGCACATTTTTTCCCTTTTCCAAGGATTTCTGGAGGAATAATATTTTAAATGAAGACATAAAAGAGCCACATGTGGGTCCAGAGCCACATGTTGAGCACCGCTGATCTAGAAGCAGCATGTGGAGCTCTGGGATTAGAATAAAACAGTTCCAGTAATCCACCAGTTCCCAGTCTTAGTCCATCTTTCGGGATCTGCTGAACCACCATCAGACTGAAATAAAGACTTTCAGGGGCCCTTTGAGGGACTTGGACCTTGTTGTTGGGCTCAGGGGTCCTCCACAGGGTCTTTCTGGATAACTAAGTTTTACTCCTTTATTTTACTCATGTTTTCATGGTTTACGGTCATTGGAGACGTCCACAGCACACACACAGCTATGATGGTTTTATGTTTTAGCTCCTGGAGGTGGCTCTCGACCTTTTCAGCCCACAACCCCTAACATCACATGTACAAGTGGCAAAAATGAAATAAAATTAAATAAAATGTGTGTAAGTGTCAAAAATGGTGTAAAATTGGATAAAATGGATGGAAAATTGATTTAAAATGACAGAAAATAGGTTAACTGAGGTATAAAAATCAGCAGAAATGGGCATAACAAATAGTGAAATGTGGTTAAAATGGGCTTTAAAAGTGTTTAATAGTGACAATAATGAGTCAGTATAGGTAACGATAGGCAGAATGTGATAAAAACTGGTTTAGAAGTGGCTAAAAAGGGATGGACAGGGTTGAAAATGGACAGAAATGGGTTTTAAGTGGCTGAAAGTGTTAAAATTGTTGAGAAAAGGGGATGAAAACAGGTTTAAAATGTGTAATTTAGAAAATATTCAGAGTTTTTTAAAGGCATCTGGAGACCCCCCTCTCAGTGTCTCGAGACCCCCTAAGGGGGTCCCGACCCCCAAGTTGAGAACCACTGATCTAAGGAGTACATCTTTTCCACATTATTATGCAAATGACATTTTTCTCTTATTTTCCTAAATTTGAATGTAAATGACAGTCAGAATATTTTTCAGGTCAGCAGCCGTTAGAGCAGAATTCAAATGTTTTTGAACAAACTTCATAATGATAACCATTAATTTAAAAAAAAATTAAACCTCAAAATGCACTGTTCCACATTATTATGCAAAACTGAGTTTTAAAACATTTTATTGGTTGTAAAGAAGTGAAAATGGTCCTGTGTTGAATTTGCAGCATTAGGAGGTCATATTTACTGAAATCAAAGCTATTTCAATCAACAACAGTAGGTGGCAGTATGTCAAAGGTGGAGGTGGACATGCAGAGGTGATGAAGGAAGGAATATTAATCATGTAAAAGATGGAATTTGTATTTTGGAGGTGATAATGGCATGTTACAGCAGGGGGCACTACAGCAAATCCATGAAATGAACACTGAAATTTGTAGAGAGGCAGATGCTGATCATTCACGTCAAATTTGAAGGCAATCGAGTGTTTCATATGAGAGTTACACCCACTTCCTGTCCAATGGCGAAGGGTCAAAATGGCTGCCATGGCCACTGGGGCATTGGGAATTGATGATGTAACAGATATTGAGGAGTTCAGGTCAAAATCAGAGCATGACTGGTTCAACACACTAAGACGAATACAGAAATGACCTGTTTGCGTCACTTCCTGTTGGCAGTAGAGGGCGCCATGATGACCTTTTTTTGTCTTTAAAAGATACAAGATGAGACAAATGAATGTTATTTTGACTTATTTAGTTCCATTTCATTTGTTTGAGTTGAATTAAATGTGTTTCATGTTAATTTGTCATCGTTTAGATGAACAGAAAGTGACTTAAAGTTCATGTCAGCCTGTGTTTAGAGTATTTAAACACTCCTGTACAGCAGGGGGCATTGTCCTCCTTTATGTTGGTTTGCAACCTTCAATGACTCCAGAGAAGAAGATCATGTACTAATTTTGGGCAGTTTTCTGATGACCAAGCTCACCTGAATGCACCATCCAGTTCCATAATGGACTGTACCAAGTGGACTCTCAGGTGGGGGGGGTGCAGTGTTTTAAAGTTGTCTGCAACTTTCAACCCAAATATGTGAAGCCTTCAGCTCTGTTTAAAAAGGGATTTCAACATTTATGTCACAGTTTTTAGTGATGTGAGTGTGAAGTGTGTTGTTTTCACCTCCTCTTGGTGCCAGAGGTCATGAATGAACACCCCCGTTTGCAGACCAGAGTTGGATGAGGAAGTGTATAAAAAGCTCATGTTTGAGAAAGTGGAGATGCAGGTGGAAACGGGAGAGCTGCCTCTGTGAGTTAGGAGAGTGAAGCTAATGTTGGCATACTGGGTCAACAGAGGCATTGTGATAATCATCCTGCCTAGAGTGTCTTAACAGACTGCTGGGAACACGATGAAACAAATTTGAAGAGTTTTGGTTGGATTGGTGACGTGAAAGCGAGAAACATAGATGAAGTAAATTACAGTACAGCCCTACAGTCCCAGTTTCTCTCATTCCTCCCTGGTTATTCCCTTTGCCAGATGTAGACCTCAATATTCATCAAGAACTGAAGGAAAAGTCAGAAAACTACCTGTATGGCGCATAGTCCAGAATTATTTTGATCAACATTTGTCAGATTCAGTGTTTATTTTTACAGATGGATCCAAAGATCCAGATACAGGGTGTGCAGGTGCAGCAGTATACATCCCAGTGAGAGACACATGTATTAAGAAAAGGGTATCAGACCATCTCTCAGCATACACCACAGAGCTGCTGCCAATATTACTGGCATTACAATGGATAGAGGAGAAGGAAGTACAAAACACAGTTATTGCATCTGACAGTTTCTCAGCACTATCAAGCATAAGATCAGGCAAATCAGCATTCAGAATGGATATAATCCATGAAATATTCCTACTGATGTACAGAATGCAAGTCAAGGGCATCTTTGCACAGTTCGTCTGGTCCCTGCTCGTGTGGGTGTGGAAGGACATGAGCAGGTGGATATTCTGGCCAAGCAAACACTCTGAATTACACAGATAGACATACAAGTTCCACTGAGCAAAGCTGAAGTTAAATCATCCATTAGGAAGCACACACAATCTACATGGCAGGAATACTGGGACATCAGCGAAACTGGAAGGCATCTGTATCAAATACAAAGACACGAGGGTGATGGGAGGAAGGTGGGCTTGAAACGTAGAGAGGAAAACATTATAACACGTCTGAGAATAGGTCATACGGGTCTCAATCACACATTACACAAAATAGGCAAGCACCCAGCTGGAAACTGCTCACACTGTAACCAGCCAGAAACAGCTGAGCATGTAGTACTTCACTGCAAGAAACACGGCAACCAGAGGAGGAACCTCGTACAGTCACTAACGAAGGCAAAACGCCACAACTTTACATCAACAGGGCTTTTGGGGAAATTAGCAGAAAAAGCAAAGTATGACATTATTAAGCTATTGAGAGAAACTGAGCTGGATACAAGAATCTGGTTGTTTTGGGGTTTTTTCTCTCTCTTTTTCTTTTTACTGCCTAGTCTCTTGTTCCACACTCCAGTCCAGTTGGTGGCAGTAATGCACCGATAAGTTGGTTTGCCAACCACCAGTAAACTCCAAAGAAGAAGAAGAAGAAGAAGAAGAAGAAGAAGCAGAAGAAGAAGAAGAAGACATGTGGAGATGGAGAAGGCCTCAGCAGCTGCTGTCTATGGTGGACATGTGACCGTGCTTTGGTGAGTTTGAGTTGTTTGTCACTGACGGCTTTTTAACGTTTTTCACTGCAAACTTAGAGATGAAAAGTATTTCCTGTACTTTTATTTTTTATTTTATTTTTAAATCTACAAATCTTACACCCTAACCCAAATGTTTGTGTGAATCAAACACTTTTAAACTGTTGGAGCTCCTCTGAACCCCATCATCACTGATGATGTTAGAGGGTTTTCCCTCCAAACCATGTGGTTGGGGTTGAATACTTCCTGGGTCACTCCAGACCACCTGTTTGTTGTTTCATTTGCCTCGTCTCAACCTGGAATCAGAAGAGCCTTTTTCCCACATCTTTGGACAACACAACCTCTCCCAGTAAGTTGATTTTTAAGATTTAAACACTGAGTTGTAGTAATGGTAGGATTAATGTTGACTGATCACATACTGGAAGTTTAAACTCTGGGTGCGTTCAAAAAGTCCAAAAAATTACCTCCTAAGTCCTTTCCTATTCACTTCTCCTTAACCCGTCACAACGTCACAGGGTCAAGGAAAGGAGGAGTTAGAGGATAGGAAAGGAGGAGTTAGAGGATAGGAAAGGAGGAGTTAGAGGATAGGAGAGGAGAACTGTGGTGAGTAAGGAATCTGACTGCACTTTCTCTAGGAGGATGTTACGGGCGTGACGTGTGTTTTTGTGTAAAAACTACAATTTAACGTTGATGGACTACAAAATTCGCAACTTCCACTCGGTGCGTCCTCTGTGTTGTTTTGTGCTGTGAACGCTAAAACGTCAGAGATATGAGCTCAGTCAGATTTTTATATTATAAAGTCTCTTCAGGAAGAGGAACTGTGAACATCTAGACCAGCAGAAACCTTTCTCTTAATCTGAACTTTCTAAGATGAATAATGTTCAAGTCCTTTAGTTTCAGAACCATATTAAATACTTTTGCTTTATTCCCTTCCTAATCATTTTGTCTTTAATTCTCTCGTCTCTGTTAAATTTATTCCAGAGTCTACTCTGGTTTCATCTTCCTCTCAGCTCGTTCTGTGAAAAGCTCTATAAACCGCGTCTTCCCTGCGTAATTATGATGATAAATATAATAATCACAATACAGCAACATGCCCACTTTATCACTTTAGTTGGTTGTGATTTACAAACTTAAAACCTTTACTTTAATATTTCAAAATAGCAAAACAAATACAGTTTAAAACACTGACTGATCGTTTACTATTTAAATAAAATGGAAATGAGAAGAAATGAAATGGTGATCATGAGTTGAATGACAAAGTTTTCATGTCTGTAATATTCCTCTGTTCATCCCTACTGCCTTCATTTATCACGTGGATTATACGTTCTTCTGGATTTTACGGTTTAAATCGGGGTTAGTAAAGTTATTCTAGTTATTCTAGTTATTCTATTTATTCTAGTTGTTCTAGTTATTCACTTGTTCTGATGAGCGGTCAACAGGTGCGTCACTTTAAATGAAGTTTACGCAAAGCATTGTGGGTCGTCTTTTCATCTCTCCTTCGGTAAAGGATGCTCCAGTGTTTCCTAGGCTAAAGGAGATAATAAAGGAAACAATGAAGCTCCTTTCCTTACCATTTGGAGAATTCCAACAGTCCTTATCATGGCCGACACTCAGATACTTCCGGGTCGTTTCACTCAGTTAGGAACCTTCCTAAGCAAGATGGACTTTTTGAACGCACCCCCTGTTGTTATTTCTGCACGTCTCCTGGCTTTACTCTCTAAAACGGTGGATTTTTAATCATAATTTCAGTCTTCTGCTTCAGTTGAACATTAGTTAGATGGCATTAACTTGTTCTGCCTCGTTTGTTTTAATCTCTATAAATGCTGACTGACTTGCAATGCTTTGAACTGAACTGGTGGTTTTAACTGCTTCTCTTGTTTTCCAGATGGAGATGGCTCCTAGTCTCAAACATGGACAACACAGACAGCTGAGGTAGACTGATTTATCTTTTATTATTTGCATTGTTGCATTATTTTAGACTAACAGTTACTTGTTGATTTCTGCACCATTTCTTAGCTGATTTAGAACTATTTACACATTAAATAGCCAAAAAGGTGATTAATGATTGGTTAATATCAGTAGCCTTTATTTTCTCTCCTTTTTAATGAGCCTTGCATGTAAAGACGTATTTCCTTTATAAGACTAACATTAATGTCTTCCATGTGTTTTATACAGAAATATATTTGTTTGAAATTGGAGAGAATTAAAATGGTTTCCCGTGTAGGCTGCCATGTGGCTCCATTATTCTCCTTCCCACATACTTTTGAATGTGCGTGCCTCAGTCTACAGTGCAGTTACTGTTTCCTCTGTTAAAGCTAAACTTGAGTTGAAGAATGAAAAGGTTTCATGGCAGAAACATGGAGGCAGTCACATGACACTACCCAGAGTGCATTGCACAACATGGCAGCCTACATGGGAACTTTCTCCAAAGTGGATTACATTTATTAATAACATTACATTGAAAGTAATGTCACTAATGTTTCTCTATACAACACATAGAAGATATAAAGAAAATCAGTGTCTGAACAGTGTTGGTCTTCAGGCTTGATTAACCCCTTGTGCTCTTCTCTCTCTGCTGTCTGTTCTGTCTCTGTTACAGCTGAAAATTCACATACTGCCTAAGAAACACTGGCATTTATATTTCTGACTATTTAATCATTGTTGTGCTGTGTTTAAATTACAGGTAACCAACTCTGCCTCCCTGCTTCTTGAACACTGAAGACAGGAGCCACCGCTGAGAGTGGAGTTGGACTGTTTAAAATAAAAATACCAGCATTCAGTCCTGCTTGTGAAAAAACAACTTAAAACATAAACAGGAATGATGCACTCTAACATTATTTGATGTCTTTCTGTTGAACCATGTTTTTAGATGAATTTGCTTAAGCTAACGCTGCTAAAGCTAACATTGATAAAGCTATTGTAGCTAAAGCTAATGATTTTGTAACTGATGTTGTTAGCTTATGTTGAAATGTTACCTCTATTGCATGTGGAGCTAGCATTAGCAGCATTAGCTTTAATGATGTGCTAAAGCTAATGCTAGCTCCACATGTAATGACTTTATAACTGCTGTTGTTAGCTTATGTTGAAATGTTACCTCTATTGCATGTGGAGCTAGCATTAGCAGCATTAGCTTTAATGATGTGCTAAAGCTAATGCTAGCTCCACACACAATAGAGCTAGCATTAGCAGCATTAGCTATATTGTGTGTGGAGCTATCATTAGCAGCATTAGCTTTAGCAAGCATCGCTTAAGCTATTTTTGCTAATGCTAACACAGCTATGTTGGGTAATAAAGTAATGGTGAGTCTATAGCTTACATAGCTATATTAGCTATTTGCTTTAGCTACATTATCTTTAGCAAATGTTGCTTAAGCTAATGTAGCTAGGTTGGGGGTGAGGGCTTTCTGGCCTGCTTGGTTGAGCTTTATGACTAAGGCGTGGCTGTCTGAGTTTCTGATAAAGTTTGATGCCATGCCTTTTTTTAAGTTGGGTTGGGTTTTTAAGTTTAAGTTGACCAAACCTTACCAACCAGCTGACATGAAGCACGCCAGAGAATCAGTGAAACCTCTAAAGTTAAAGCCCCAGTCACTTTGTTTAAACTGTGTAATAAATGTCTTTGGCTGGCTTGTGTGTGAGCTTGTTCAGTCGTTGTTTTAACCTGTTTTTTCCTTTGATTCTTTTGCAGAGTATTTACCTCACACTGACCTGGTTCTGAGGTTAAAGCAGAATGAAGATAAAGGTATAGTTCACATACTTTTTACATTTGAAAATGGCTGTATTTTCAGAGCATATTAAAACCACTGGGAACTCAACCTAGCAGGCTGTGATGATAAGTCAGCCCTCTGGGTTGGTTCTGTTTCTCTTGTCTTACATGTCTGGGGATGCTGTCACGCTCAAACCGTCTACAAAAGGATGAGTCTTCACAGCAGCACAGCCATGGTGACTATTGTTTTTGTGTGTCAGGTTTTTACTAGAAAAATGCCTTTTTATTTTTCTGGCCTAAAGGCTCTGTTTGAAAACATACAATTACAAGAACTGTAGGTGCTAAGTCTAAATGTTTACTTTGGAAACAAACATTTCATTTTCTATTTTGATGTAGTGTAAACAAGATGGCTGCCATGTCAAATGAAAAACAACTGTTTAAAATAATTACAGCATAATCTCTTAAAACATCAGAGACGTGGTTATCCTTTTTAGGTTGCTTGATATTGTATAAGGGTCTGTATCCTTGTTTTAGAGTGGTAATGTGTCTGTGTTTAATTTTGTTGTATGGGTTGGATGTTTTGGCAAATGCTTTGTCTTTTCTATTTAATAATATTAGTCTGTTGGTCCTTTTAGAAGCCCCGTTTGTCTTCTATGCTCTCTGTCAGCAGACTTTCTCCACATGTCACGGGTTTCTATCCATGCTAGTCCAAAGCTCTGGCGCTAAAATGCAGTAAAATGAAAAGAAAGCCCCTGTCAAACATGTTAATGCCATACATAGAAATACAACAATGTGATTAATCGTTCGTTCTGATCTGTTTTTGTGCTCTCTTGTTTATTTTTCTTTAGTTATTATTCCTCTTTAAATCATCTGCCAACTTGACACTCCAAACTTAAATGAAGGAAAGCTATGAGCATTTTAACTTACACCTCTGATTCTCAAAAACCACAGTGTGCAAACACACAGGCATTTGACAAAGCCTGACAACTCAACATAAAAAAACAATGTGTAAGTTCCTTTTCAGAGAAACCCCCCAAAAACAAAATAATGTGCACCAGTGTTCAATAAAATTAACAAAGCGCTTTATAACCCACAAATTAAGACTGACAAGGGACAGGGCGAGGCACCTTCACAAAAATGTCTGAAGCAAAGTAATGTGATAAAGTTCTTCTCACTCCAAAAACTTAGATGTATAAGATTTTGCTTATTTTGTACTGACCAAAAGATTGCAAACACAGAACAAACATTTGTAAGTGCTAGGTCTGAATGCTTTGACTAAAAAAAAACATACTTTTTGTTGTGTTGATGTAGTGCAAAAGGGAATCTACAGTGTCACATTTAAACAAAGTGTCGTGTGCTTTGAATGAGTACAGAATAATACCCCAGAATAGATTATTATCAAAATTTCTGAATGTAGATTGCATCGTAGAGCCAAATGTCTTAACTGTTAACCAGACAAATTTTAGTACATTAAAAGGTTATGTGATATTTATCAAAATTGTGTGATGTAAACTGTAAAGACTTCAAAACTTGATTTAAAGTTAGTCCGGTAAAGTTCATTGTGTCTATCCTTACTGATATGCTTATACTTTCTTCTATAACAGAAAAAAAAGCTTTTTTAGTTCATACCTTTACATGTTTCGATGGAAAGCTTCCGTCTTCGTCAGATGTGTCATCTGATGGTAGTGTGACGTGTCAGCTGATAAGGACACATCACACTGAATATCAGTTAATATAATGTAAAGTTCATTGGGCCTTCATAAATATAATTTCCTTAGCAATACTGATGCAATGATGTGTTTGCTTGTTTGCAGGTTTGACTGTCTGGGTGTAACCACCCAAAAATGGTGAGTTTTTAAAAATGTATTTGCCAAATACTGGTGTTCAGTAGGGAAATCCTCAACCACTGAAAGCTATGGAGATTACAGTACTTTACAGATGCTGGTCGAGTTATCATAGCCCATCAATGCTTGTTATCTGTTGGTTCCCATTCACTAAAGGACAGCAAACATACACATCTCCTTCTCAGCGTGAAATTGTAAAGAATAGCGACACAGACACAGATTTTGAATGTCTTAGATTCCTACTGCCATCGTGTTTATCCAGTCATGGGTCACTACTAAAAGTGACTTCAGTTCTGTGTAAAGATCTGTTTTTAGGCAGCCAACATCTCCATCACTGGGAATGGTTGTTAAGATTTCTCATGACTCCTGTTAATAATCAGGCTAAAATCCAAGAAGTAACAGGCTTAGAGGCTGTAAAGCTTATGTACTCTGTGAGTCACATCACAATCCACTGACACATCAAACCCATAACTAAAGTAGTTGTTAGTACTTTTAATTGCAGATTATTTTTTAAATCGATCCGTTGTAGCCTGTATGTGTAGTGGTTTGAGCTGTCCAGTGTCTTTTACCTGCAATTCTTCAGTCATTATCCTTGACCTATATGCTTTGTCACCTTTGGTTCCCCCTGCCATCCTGCTCATCCCAGACTACTCTGTCCATCCCCGTTTCTGAAAGGGCTGTAATCTAATGTTTATTTGGAAAATGGATTGAGCTTTGCCTAAACAATACTGATATTATATTTCTTTTTATTGCAGGATGCCCTCGACCTTTGGTGAAAGAAGTAATCTTCGCACCACTGCAGATATAGTCTTGTAATGTTAACGTTAAAGCTTTAATAGTCAGGGTCGGCTGTCTTTTTGGTCTGACTTGGATCATTTGGGCCCGATGGTCTTTGTTGGTCTGAGAGCAGTTGGCCTCGTTCTCTGTAGCTTATGGATTGGTGCACCATCTTTAGGTTTTTTTATTTAACTTAGTAAATGCTGTCTTTACAGCTTTGTACTTCCTCTAGTGTAACTGTCATTGTGCCCCGTAGCAGTGAGAGTCGGGCTGGTTTGTGATTAAGAAATGTCATCCCTGGGACGATGATCTGAAAGCTTCCAGCCTCGTCTTCTCCTTCAGAGTGAGTCAGGGGTGGCTGGCGATCTGACTGAACGGATTATCATTGTAAGGAGCGCCCAGACCCGATAATCTGTAGTAGGTCTGAAAGCGGCCATCCTTGTTCACTCAGGTGCACCTTCAGCTGACATAGTTTATTTTTTTATTTACTTTTATGTTAACTGAAAGTGGAACTTAACCAGGGGTGCGTCCGTCTCGTTCCACTTGAGACTGGGATGGCTGTCGATTGGACTGACTGGGGTCATTTGGGCCCGATGATCTTGGTTGGTCTGAAAGCGGTCAGCCTTGTTCTCTTAGTTGCGTTTTAGTTTTGGTGCACCTTTTCTTACTTTACTTAGAGTATCTGCAAGAGGGCCTGGCTCTTATGGAAGTACGGAGCTTGTCAACACCTTTTTCCTTGACTAAGGTAATTTACAATCTAAACAATAAATGTGAATTGTGTACGATGTAAATGACCAAAACGCCTTGTGAAATAAGTAAATTTTAAACATATATATGTCATTGTTAAGCTGTTAAGAAAGAAAAGTTAAGAAATCTGTGATTGTAGATTTTTCAATTGTAAAAACTGTTTTGAGGCACTTGTAAGATTGGGCCAGTGTTATTGTGTAAACACAGGAGATCAGGGCTATTTTATTGTCATTTTCTATTTTTTTATGTCAACAGCACTAGATGGCCCTGTCATTTTGCCTCGTTTGTTATTGTTTTACTTTTATAAATACATTACTTGAAGTCGCAATTTTCATCTGGTGTTTGTGTTGCTTTCTTTATCCCTTAAAGAGCTTGATCCAAGCTGTTAAAGTCCTCCTCTCTATCCAAAAAACAAATGATCACCTCCAGGAATGCCAAGGAGCGCTCAAAAATTAGAAACGAAAATGAATATGAAGTGAATCAGGAGTTTTAGAAACAAATTGAAAACAATTAGAGAACTGCTTCTACCAAACTGAAATGCTGAAAGGGCACAGTCATACAACGACGTACTCCCTTGGTTTTTTCCTTTATGTGCTAAAACTCTAATACTTGATACCACAATCTTAGTTGCATATTTTATTGAAAAAACAAACATAAAATCTGTTACAATTGGCCTTAAACATCTATAAGAAATGAGATGTTATGTGTGGGTGGGTTAAGAAAATTTCTGCTTATATTCAAATGTGTTAATAATAGTTTGATGCCAGTACATGACAAAGAGTTGAAATGATACATATTGCACTGCATTCATTGACATTAAATGTGAATGTCCACATGAATAATATAATATAATGTTTTTATCATCAAGCTGAGTTACAGTATGCATCACTTCACTGATAACAGTTCTCTGAAATTCAA